>NC_069501.1:1220847097-1220869597 GCF_027579735.1 Bombina bombina
AACAAAACAAAAAAGCCAAACACTGCATACTGACAGACTGTCTGCCAGTTCCTATGATGATGGTGACCAGTGTGTGTGTGTGTGTGTGTGTAGGAGGAGGCGGGGTTCAGAGTAGTCTGGGAGGGTAGGAGGAATCAAGGAGGTGAAGATGTCAGGTGAGAATCTAGGGTAGATATTATGAACCTCGGCACCCCTGATGTTTTGGAACTACACTTCCCATGATGCGAAAATGGAGTTTAAAAACATGTGGGGTGCCAACGTTAGCCATCACTGACCTAGGGTAATCTCCAGAATACAGGCAATATTACCCTTTACAGTTAACTGATTAACCCCTGGCAGCGAAATAGTGGCATCAAATACACTCACTGGTCACTTTATTAGGTACATCTGTTCAATTGCTTGGTAAGAAAAATTGCTAAGCAGCCAATCACATTGCAGCAACTCAATGCATTTAGCCATCTAGATGTGGTGAAGATGACTTGCTAAAGTTCAAACCGAGCATCAGAATGGAAAGTGTACGTAGTGAGACAGCAACCTCTTTGGTCTGCGCTCGTAGGACAGGGACTCTGCAATAATCCCTAGAATCCACAACAATCAACAAATGTCCACAGCGCTTCTTAGATTTCCTCAAATTACTTTATTATTTCCACAGACATCCAAATAATAAGCGACGTTTCGGGTGGCAACCCTTACTCATGCTTTACATATGTGCTTATTACCTTCAACCTTTTATACATTTTAAAACCAGGAAAGGGGGTACCCAGAACCTCTTATTAATAATCAAATTCAGGCTATACATGAAAGTAAGAAGGTATCTAAAGAGGGAAAACAAAATAGATTAGTGTTAGTGACACAGTACAACCCACTAAGTAATAAGATCAGCAATATAGTGTGGAAACATTGGCACATTCTAAAAGATTGTAACAAAGAGATCAATGAATTTAAGGAAGCACCACTTATGGCTTATAAAAGAGTGAAGAATTTAGGTGATCATTTAATGAAAACTGATGTGGGATCTAAAAAGAAAGACAGACAAACATTTCTGAGTAAGAAAAATTTAGGGTGCTTCCCATGCTTGGGATGCATGAGTTGCAGTTCCATGATAAAAAGGCAATAGTTTTGTACATCCGAGAAAAGGCAAAAAGTATTTTATAAGAGATTACTATACATGTGAATCTACACATATAGTTTACTTAATAAAATGTCCATGTTCTTTCATTTATATAGGTGAATCTACACGCATGGCCCGAGATAGGATGTCACAGCATAGGTCTAATATTATAAATAACACCAGTATCACATCATTTTTTAAAATGTGGACATCAAATAAGTCAACTCAGATGGCAGATTATTGATAGAGTAGGCCCCCAGAGAAACGGTAGCAATAGAGAAAGATTGCTAAAGCAAAAAGAAATGTTCTGGATCAGGGAATTAGAGAGTTTAGTACCAAAAGGTATGAACAGAGAATATGATTGGGCAGTCTTCCTTTAAAAATCTATTAAAAATCAATTAATAAATAAATATTTATTAATATTTAAATAAATATAAAAGAGAAAGCAGTGAAGAAATGAAAAAGGTTAGATACAAATAGGCAAACGTAGGATGTTTATGTTTATTATTATTATTGTGTGAATAATCAACATGGTTTTAATTTTATTATGTGTTTTGTAATAATAAAGGTGTAATGATGATTTGTTACCACAAGAGGGCAGCAGAGCCGCAAATAAGGTGGTTGGCGCGAATTGTGATGGTTTTAAAATGTATAAAAGGTTGAAGGTAATAAGCACATATGTAAAGCATGAGTAAGGGTTGTCACCCGAAACGTCGCTTATTATTTGGATGTCTGTGTAAATAATAAAGTAATTTGAGGAAATCTAAGAAGCACTGTGGACATTTGTTGAGCATCAGAATGGGGTAGAAAGGGGATTTAAGTGACTTTGAACGTGGCATGGTTGTTGGTGCCATATGGGCTGGTCTGAGTATTTCAAAAACTGCTTATCTACTAGGATTTTCACGCACAACCACCTCTAGGGTTTACAGAGAATGGTCCGAAAAAGGGAAAATATCCAGTGAGCGGCAGTTGTGTGGACGGAAATGCCTTGAGGTCAGAGGAGAATGGGCAGACTGGTTGGAAATGATAGAAAGGCAAAAGTAACTCAAATAACCATTCGTTACAACCAAGGTATGCAGAATACCATCTCTGAACTCACTAACACGTCGAACCTTGAAGCAGATGGACTACAGCAGCAGAAGATCACATTGGGTGCCACTTCTGTTAGCTAAAAACTGGAAACTGAAGCTACATTTCGCACAGGCTCACCAAAATTGGACAATAGAAGTTTGGAAAAACATTGCCTGGTCTGATGAGTCTCGATTTCAGCTGCGACATTCAGATGGTAGGGTCAAAACCATATCAACGGTTCAGGCTGTTGGTGGTGGTGTAATGGTGTGAGGGATATTTTCTTGGTACACTTTGGGCTCTTTAGTACTAATTGAGCATTGTTGTTGACCATGTCCATCCCTTTATGACTACAGTGCACTCATCTTCTGACGGCTACTTCCAGCAGGATACTGCACCATGTAACAAAGCTCAAATCATCTCAAACTGGTTCCTTGAACATGACAATGAGTTCACTGTATTCCAATGGCCTCCACAGTCACCAGATCTCAATCCATTAGAGCACCTTTGGGATGTGGTGGAACGGGAGATTTGCATCATAGATGTGCAGTCGACAAATCTGCAGCAACTGCGTGATGCTATCATGTCAATATGGCCAAAATCTCTGAGGAATGTTTCCAACACCTTGTTGAATCTATTCCACAAAGAATTAAAGGGACAGTCAACACCAGAATTTGTGTTGCTTAAAAAGAAAGATAATCCCTTTATTACCCATTCCCCAGTTTTGCATAACCAACACAGTTATAGTAATACATGTTTTACCTCTGTAATTACCTTGTATCTAAGCTTCTCCTGACTGCCCCCTTATTTCAGTTCTTTTGACAGACTTGCATTTTAGCCAATCAGTGGTCACACCTAGGTCACTTCACTTGCATGTGCTCAATGTTATCTATATGAAACCCATGAACTAATGCCCTCTAGTGGTCAAAATGCATCCAGATTAGAGACAGTCTTCAAGGTCTAAGAAATTGTTAGATTTTGGGCAGTTCTGCTATACCAAATGAGAGTTACCCCATTGCATCATTTAGTACATAGCTGCAGACAAAGACCTCAAATTACTAAAAATAATACATACATGCTGTGTTATTTGAGCAAGTTTTTCTCTGAAATTCAAAGTAGCGAAGGGGTTAAATGGTTTACAAGAGAGATTCCCTATAACTAAGCATGGGCATTCGGCATCTTCGTTAGTTGCCGAATGCGTTAGTAGGTGACTGCTCTTGGACTTTGGCTATTTCCAGTGCCAGATTTATGCTTGTGAAAGATCACTACACTAAGATCTGGATTGGCAATCCAATATGTATGTATAAGTAGCGGTTTTGTACAAGTATTTTTACTAGCCTGATAAAGCAGCCGAGAGCTGAGAAACGCATTGCTGTGTAAATTTAAACATTTTAATTGTTTTTAATAAAATAAGTTTTTATCATACTGCTATGTTTGTTCCCTGGACACTTGTCTGCCTACCACAGATTGTAGACTTAAAGATTGTTTGTGGATTGACCACATGGTATGTGTGGATCATCACACTGTTTCCACTACGCCGACATTGGAATTTCCCACTGCTGCAGATACTGGAGCTTCAGTCTGATAGATGACTTATGATCCAGCTTGCCCGACATACGCCGCTCCACAGGTGCTCCTTAATAGTGAGTTTATTTCTTATACCCTTTCTTATTGCCATCTTTTATTGGACTGTGCTAGGCCATGTGGCGCCCCTGTTTGTTTGTGTTGTTGTAAATCTTTCAAAATTGGAAGAAAGAGCCAGATCCTTCACAGAGTACTGCCTGGGTCTTGTCTGTGGTTGGATTTATTTCTCATACCACTGAATCACAAGTGTACATTTATACCATTGGACTACACATTTGCTTGTGTTTTTGTTGATGTTTGTTTATTTCTCTAGTTATAGTACTTCCAAGGGCGCTCCCTATTCATTTCCTCTCTAGTCTGGTGATCTTTGACAGGAATCCATAAGTGGCCAGCTACTTCTGTATTCGACAGCTAACAAAGCAGCGGATTACCTACCTAGAACAGTCTGAGGACACACCAACAAGCCATAAACACATGAGGTCTCAGCCTTTTGCACAGATGAACACTTTTGTTGCAGTTGCATAATTTAATACCAATCAAAAAGTCCTAAATTAAAGGAGACAAGTTTATAAACTGTTTTTAAATTTGTTGTATAATGTTTGATGTTTACTGCTGCTACTAGATAGTTACATTTGTGCCAATTAAACATAAATATATTTTATTGGCTCAAAATATATAGATCCCACATGAAACTGCTATATCAACTTTGATTTTCTTCATCATAACCTAAAATATAAACTGTCCTCTCATACACAATATTTGGCATTTATATTAACAGGGTGTTAACAAACAGGTGCAGCCACCAGCGGATACCTGATTTTACCTAATATTTACAAGCTGCCTTTATGTAAACTTGTTGAACTGGTTATTACTGTGACTCTTTAACCCCTTGGTTTGTAGCTCACAATAAAAAGTGTGAGCCAGTTTTTCCAGTGTATTCATGGCAAAGCATTATAGGTATTAACACATAGCAATTTACTGTAAAATGTTTTACATTCCACATACAAAATACATAAGGCCTGGGTAGTCCAGAAAGAAAACACACACACACACCACAGCCTCTCACACCTCCTGCTTGCTTGGAGCGATGAGATCAGCTTTATTATATAATTATGCTGCCTGAAATTATCAGATGAATGTCATTTCAGTGAAATTAAACACAGCCATGCCACGTAATGCCATTTCATTTACTATAACCAAGACAGGCTGTTACATGTTGTGCCTGATACTGATATACAATACAAGCTTCTTGAAAAGGGCATATTGTATATATTGAGGCTGTTCCACAATAAATGCATGCTGTGATCTGAGATGTCATCGCAGAAAATGTAGAATGTCTGCAGGAAGAATGGGACACATGCAGGAACTGTTGGTGCTTTAACTCTGCAGCGCCGCTCTGCTTCAGAATGTTCTCTTCAAACAGCACTGTGCTTTGGCTGCACTGTTTAAGTTTTCCTTAATATAGTATATCCAGGACAAAGTACTGTTTAAAGAGAACAGTCAAATATAGAGCAGCGCTGGAAAGCAGCAATGCATTTATCTCAGGGCTTTCTCAGCAGCTAATTTGCAAAACAATGTTTAACTACTGCACTATATTATAAAACTTTAAAAATGTCTTGATTTTCTAGTTCATCAAAGCACATTGCAATTGAACTGGTGCTTTAGTTTAACTGCCTAATTTAGAATGTAATTTTAATTCAAATTGACCTGCAGAATTTTTTTCACAAAAAAAAAAATAAATCTGCCTCAGAGATTTGAATTACTAAATATTCCAATAGCCCAAGGCTGATTCTAGGGCATAGAATGTGGGTGCTTGAAAATTATAACTGTTAAGCTGATTAATATATAACCCCCACATATATAACTCCCAGTAGCCCCTTAGAATTGCCACTGTGATTTGAGAGCCTTCTCCATGAGCCAGAGCTTCCATCTGACCTGTACTTTGCAGGACTGCACCAGGATGTGAGCTCTGACCTGTAGTCACCCCTGCTACAGTTCCATCTTCTAATATATTCAGTTCCCAGCTTCCGTTAATGGAACCTCTGGCCATCCATGCTATGCCCCACCCCATAATGACATCCTGTCCTCCAACACACAGGATTACAAAGGCCCACTCAAAGGACTCCACCCATGGACCAATCTGTTGTCTCCCTATGCCTTGGAATGCTGGGAATTATGTCATTTCAGAGAAAGAAAAAAAATGCTGACCTGAAAACATCAGTTCTTGGCAGCTTATTCTATGTGGTGGTGCCATCTATTTACCTACTACGTAGTACATGTTTGTGCTGAGAGGTGCATCCTGGGTAGGCACATTCATATACAACAAGCTAAGCTATGCTCATTCCTAAGAGGAGGTAATTCATTCTCTACCCTTCATTTCTAGATATATGGCACCACCATTATATAATGGGGTCGATTTAGCCCTAACTCTCCTCTTAGGTGGAGAATTTCAGTCGACTCGGAAGATTGACAGCTCCTGCTCGCGTGTGATTGGCTGTGCGCAGGCAGGGGGGCGACATTGCACAAGAACGCAAAAGAGTGTTCTTGTGCAATGCTGAAGTCCGCCATAGGCGAGCTGCGGCAAATAGGGGCACATATGTACGCCTCTGTCTGCCGTAGCTTGAAAAATAGAGCCCTATGTACAGAAATACCCCTGTTCTTAGATGCCTTTTATCAAATGTTAAATCAAAATGAATGATACAATAAATATTCTAAAATAGGTGAACCAATGACAATTGGCATATATGTGTAGCCACCAATAAGCAGCTAGCTCCCAGAAGCGCATTACTGCTCATGTGCCTACCACGGTATGCTTTAAAGACAATTTAACTTTCATGATTCAGATTATATATACCGTATTGTTCCGCATATAGGCCGCACTTTTTTCCCTTGATTTGTAGCTTTATATTCGTGGTGCGGCCTATATGCGGGGCGCGGCCTATAATCGGTACATCTCTGTCTTAATACCGCTATTGCCTAGTACGTTAAATTAGGAATGTAAGATGAATCTTAAACTCTAACTTACAATAGGCAAGAGTAAGAAATACAGTAATATAGGGCTATACCTTCTTATTGATAGTGATACCTGAGCGAGTATCATTCTGGAGGAACGCTCCTTGGAAACAGGTGACTTCTTGTAGAGTTACTGCTCAGTCACAGGTAGAGCTCTAATAGGAGCTCTGTCTTCCTCCTGCAAGTTCAGTCACCTGTTTCCAAGGAGTGTTCCTCCAGAATGATATTCGCTCAGGTATTACAACATCACAGGCAAGGAATCAGCGTTGTGGTCTGCAGGGACGGAGCGGCAGATGCGGCCGTAGCTGATGACGTCAGCACAGGAGGAACTGTGTGCTGAATGGAGAGTTACCACAGGAACTAGGAAGCTGGTAAAGTATGTGGAATCCATTATTACCGTGTGTTATCTGGAATGGAACAGTTGGTACAACTGCTTAGGTTCCCAGAGGATGGTTATAGGAAGTTAGACAATGGATCGGCTAGGTGATTCACAGAAAGGCAGTATCAAGGTAAATGCTAGTTACAGAAAATCACTAAGCAAGTTACTGTATGTTAGGAAGGAGGGCCTTATAAGGAGATTGCAATGTAAGGTAATTGGCCAGAGCATTTAAAGGAACAGTGTTAAAACATGGCAAATGCTAACAAAAGCTGGAAAATAAACCTATTCTTTAAAATTAAATTTCTTAAAAATGGCACCAAACTTTAAGGGTGCGGCCTATATTCAGGTGCAGCCTATATGCGGCACAATACGGTGTATATATATATATATATATATATATATATACATATATATACATACATACATATATATATACACATATATATACATACACATACAGGGAGTGCAGAATTATTAGGCAAATTAGTATTTTGACCACATCATCCTCTTTATGCATGTTGTCTTACTCCAAGCTGTATAGGCTCGAAAGCCTACTACCAATTAAGCATATTAGGTGATGTGCATCTCTGTAATGAGAAGGGGTGTGGTCTAATGACATCAACACCCTATATCAGGTGTGCATAATTATTAGGCAACTTCCTTTCCTCTGGCAAAATGGGTCAAAAGAAGGACTTGACAGGCTCAGAAAAGTCAAAAATAGTGAGATATCTTGCAGAGGGATGCAGCACTCTTAAAATTGCAAAGCTTCTGAAGCGTGATCATCGAACAATCAAGCGTTTCATTCAAAATAGTCAACAGGGTCGCAAGAAGCGTATGGAAAAACCAAGGTGCAAAATAACTGCCCATGAACTGAGAAAAGTCAAGCATGCAGCTGCCAAGATGCCACTTGCCACCAGTTTGGCCATATTTCAGAGCTGCAACATCACTGGAGTGCCCAAAAGCACAAGGTGTGCAATACTCAGAGACATGGCCAAGGTAAGAAAGGCTGAAAGACGACCACCACTGAACAAGACACACAAGCTGAAACATCAAGACTGGGCCAAGAAATATCTTAAGACTGATTTTTCTAAGGTTTTACAGACTGATGAAATGAGAGTGAGTCTTGATGGGCCAGATGGATGGGCCCGTGGCTGGATTGGTAAAGGGCAGAGAGCTCCAGTCCGACTCAGACGCCAGCAAGGTGGAGGTGGAGTACTGGTTTGGGCTGGTATCATCAAAGATCAGCTTGTGGGGCCTTTTCGGGTTGAGGATGGAGTCAAGCTCAACTCCCAGTCCTACTGCCAGTTTCTGGAAAACACCTTCTTCAAGCAATGGTACAGGAAGAAGTCTGCATCCTTCAAGGAAAACATGATTTTCATGCAGGACAATGCTCCATCACACGCGTCCAAGTACTCCACAGCTTGGCTGGCAAGATAGGGTATAAAAGAAGAAAATCTAATGACATGGCCTCCTTGTTCACCTGATCTGAACCCCATTGAGAACCTGTGGTCCATCATCAAATGTGAGATTTAGAAGGAGGGAAAACAGTACACCTCTCTGAACAGTGTCTGGGAGGCTGTGGTTGCTGCTGCACGCAATGTTGATGGTGAACAGATCAAAACACTGACAGAATCCATGGATGGCAGGCTTTTGAGTGTCCTTGCAAAGAATGGTGGCTATATTGGTCACTGATTTGTTTTTGTTTTGTTTTTGAATGTCAGAAATGTATATTTGTGAATGTTGAGATGTTATATTGGTTTCACTGGTAAAAATAAATAATTGAAATGGGTATATATTTGTTCCTCAAAAATACAACTTGCCTAATAATTCTGCACTCCCTGTACACACACACACACATATATATATATATATACATATATACACACACACACACACACACGTGAAGAGTTATTCAGGGATTCCTAACAGATATCAAGATATCCGTGTTACAATGCAACTATGCTATTTCAAAACCATTTTATTTATTTTTTTTCAAAATTAGCCAAAGTACTAATTGTACTTATTGCCCTATAACTTGCAAATAAAGCAAAGAACATGTAAACATTGGGCATTTCTAAACTCAGGACAAAATTTAGAAACTATTTAGCATGGGTGTTTTTTGGTGGTTGTAGATGTGTAACAGATTTTGGGGGTCAAAGTTAGAAAAAGTGTGTGTTTTTTTCCATTTTTTCATCATATTTTATAAAAAAAATTATAGTAAATTATATATGATATGATGAAAATAAAGGTATCTTTAGAAAGTCCATTTAATGGCGAGAAAAACGGTATATAATATATGTGTAGGTACAGTAAATGAGTAAGAGGAAAAACAGAATTTATATCTTACCTGATAAATTCCTTTCTCCTACGGTGTGTCCGGTCCACGGCTTCATCCTTACTTGTGGGAATATTCTCTTCCCCAACAGGAAATGGCAAAGAGGCACACAGCAAAAGCTGTCCATATAGCATCTCCTCTGGCTCCGCCCCCCAGTCATTCGACCGATGGTTAGGAGAAAAAAGGAGAAACCATAGGGTGCCGTGGTGACTGTAGTGTATAGAAATACAAAATTTTAAGCCTGACAAAAAAGCCAGGGCGGGCCGTGGACCGGACACACCGTAAGAGAAAGGAATTTATCAGGTAAGATATAAATTCTGTTTTCTCCTACATTGGTGTGTCCGGTCCACGGCTTCCTTACTTGTGGGAACCAATACCAAAGCTTTAGGACACGGATGAAGGGAGGGAACAAGTCAGGCAACCTAAAAGGCACCAGGGTTTGCAAAACCTTTCTCCCAAAAATAGCCTCCGAAGAAGCAAAAGTATCGAATTTGTAAAATTTGGTAAAAGTGTGCAGTGAAGACCAAGTCGCTGCCTTACAGATCTGATCAACAGAAGCCTCGTTCTTGAAGGCCCATGTGGAAGCCACAGCCCTAGTAGAGTGAGCTGTAATTCGTTCAGGAGGCTGCCGTCCGGCAGTCTCATAAGCCAATCGGATGATGCTTTTCAGCCAAAAGGAAAGAGAGGTAGCAGTAGCTTTCTGCCCTCTCCTCTTACCAGAATAAACGACAAACAAGGATGAGGTCTGTCTGAAATCCTTTGTTGCTTCTAAATAGAATTTTAAAGCACGGACCACATCTAGGTTGTGTAACAAACGTTCCTTCCTTGAAACTGGATTCGGACACAGAGAAGGAACAACTATTTCCTGGTTAATATTCCTGTTGGAAACTACTTTTGGAAGAAAACCAGGCTTGGTACGTAAAACTACCTTATCCGAATGGAACACCAGATAGGGTGAAGTACACTGCAAAGCAGACAGTTCAGAAACTCTTCTAGCAGAAGAGATAGCAACCAAAAACAGAACTTTCCAAGATAGTAACTTAATATCTATGGAATGTAAGGGTTCAAACGGAACCCCTTGAAGAACTGAAAGAACTAAGTTTAGACTCCATGGAGGAGTCATAGGTCTGTAGACAGGCTTGATTCTGACTAACGCCTGTACAAACACCTGTACATCTGGCACGGCTGCCAGTCGTTTGTGCAACAAAACAGACAGAGCAGACATCTGTCCCTTTAAAGAGCTGGCTGACAAACCTTTATCCAAACCCTCTTGGAGAAAGGAAAGTATTTTAGGAATTTTGATTTTACTCCAAGAAAATCCTTTGGAATCGCACCAACGGATATACTTTAGCCATATCTTATGGTAAATTTTCCTAGTCACCAGTTTTCTGGCTTGGACCAGAGTATCTATAACCGAATCTGAAAACCCACGCTTAGATAGAATCAAGCGTTCAATTTCCAAGCAGTCAGTTGCAGAGAGACTAGATTTGGGTGTCTGAATGGACCTTGTACTAGAAGATCCTGCCTCAAAGGTAGCTTCCATGGTGGAACCGATGACATATTCACCAGGTCTGCATACCAAGTCCTGCGTGGCCATGCAGGAGCTATTAGAATCACGAGGCCTTCTCCTGTTTGATCCTGGCTACAAGCCTGGGAATAAGAGGGAACGGTGGAAACACATAAGCCAGATTGAACGACCAGGGCGCCACTAATGCATCCACCAGTGCCGCCTTGGAATCCCTGGATCTGGACCCGTAGCGAGGAACCTTGGAGTTCTGATGAGACGCCATCAGATCCATATCTGGAGTGCCCCATAGTTGGGTTAACTGGGCAAAGACCTCCGGGTGAAGTTCCCACTCCCCCGGATGGAAAGTCTGACGACTCAGATAATCCGCCTCCCAGTTGTCTACTCCTGGGATGTGAATTGCAGATAGATGGCAGGAGTGATCCTCCGCCCATTTGATGATCTTGGATATCTCTCTCATCGCCAAGGAACTCTTTGTTCCCCCCCTGATGATTGATGTACGCTACAGTCGTCATGTTGTCCAACTGAAACCTTATGAACCTGGCCTTCGCTAGTTGAGGCCAAGTCAGGAGCGCATTGAATATCGCTCTCAGTTCCAAAATGTTTATCGGGAGAAGAGACTCTTCCCGAGACCATAGACCCTGAGCTTTCAGAGAGTCCCAGACTGCGCCCCAGCCCAAAAGGCTGGCGTCGGTCGTGACAATGACCCACTCCGGTCTGTGGAAACTCATTCCCTGAGACAGGTGATCCTGAGTCAACCACCAGAGGAGTGAATCCCTGGTCACCTGGTCTACTTGAATTTGGGGAGACAAGTCTGCATAATCCCCATTCCACTGTTTGAGCATGCACAGCTGCAATGGTCTTAAATGAATTTGAGCAAAAGGAACCACATCCATTGCTGCAACCATTAGTCCTATTACTTCCATGCACTGAGCTATGGAAGGCTGAGGAATAGAATGAAGAACTCAACAAGCATTTAGAAGCTTTAACCTCCTGACCTCTGTCAGGAAAATCTTCATTTCTACAGAATCTATTATTGTTCCCAGAAAAGGAACCCTTGTGGACGGGGACAGGGAACTTTTTTCTATGTTCACCTTCCACCCGTGAGATCTGAGAAAGGCCAAAACAATGTCTGTATGAGCCCTTGCTTTGGAAAGAGACGACGCTTGGATTAGAATGTCATCTAGGTAAGGTGCTACAGCAATGCCCCTCGGCCTTAGGACCGCTAGAAGGGACCCTAGCACCTTTGTGAAAATTCTGGGAGCGGTGGCTAAACCGAATGGAAGAGCCACGAACTGGTAATGTTTGTCCAGAAAGGCGAACCTCAGGAACGGATGATGAGTTTTGTGGATAGGGATATGCAGATACGCATCCTTTAAGTCCACGGTAGTCAAATATTGACCCTCCTGGATTGTTGGTAAAATCGTCCGAATGGTTTCCATTTTGAAAGATGGAACTCTGAGGAATTTGTTTAGAATCTTTAAATCCAGAATTGGCCTGAAAGTTCCCTCTTTTTTGGGAACTACAAATAGGTTCGAGTAAAAACCTAGACCTTGTTCCACTGTTGGAACTGGGTTTATCACTCCCATCTTTAATAATGTCTCCTACGCAATGTAAGAATGCCTGTTTCTTTATCTGGTCTGAAGATAAGCGAGACATGTGGAACCTTCCCCTTGGCGGAAGTTCCTTGAACTCTAGAAGATACCCCTGGGAGACTATTTCTAGTGCCCAGGGGTCCGGAACATCTCTTGCCCAAGCCTGAGCAAAGAGAGATAATCTGCCCCCTACTAGATCCGATCCCGGATCGGGGGCTACTCCTTCATGCTGTCTTGGTAGCAGCAGCAGGCTTCTTGGCCTGTTTACCCTTGTTCCAGCCTTGCAAAGGTTTCCATGCAGGTTTGGGCTGGGCAGCGTTACCCTCTTGTCTAGAGGCTGCAGAGTTAGAAGCCGGTCCGTTCCTGAAATTGCGAAAGGAACGAAAATTAGACTTGTTCTTAGCCTTGAAAGGCCTATCCTTTGGGAGGGCATGGCCCTTTCCCCCAGTGATGTCAGAAATAATCTCCTTCAATTCTGGCCAGAAAAGGGTCTTACCTTTGAAAGGAATATTAATTAATTTAGTCTTGGATGACACATCTGCCGACCAGGATTTTAGCCAAAGCGCCCTGCGCGCCACTACAGCAGAAACCTGAGTTTTTCGCCGCTAATTTCGCCATTTGAAAAGCGGCATCCAATATAAAGGAATTAGCCAACTTTAGTGAGTAAATTCTATCCATGACTTCATCATAAGAAGTGAGGTGACAGGAATAATGCACGAAATTGGTTGAAGAAAGAAACCTTGCTGAACAAAAATCTTTTTAAGCAATCCTTCCAATTTTTTATCCATAGGATCTTTGAAAGCGCAACTGTCCTCTATAGGAATAGTTGTGCGCTTTGCTAACGTTGAAACTGCCCCCTCTACCTTAGAGACCGTTTGCCATGCATCCCTTCTGGGGTCTACAATGGGGAACATTTTCTTAAATATAGGAGGAGGGACAAAAGGTATACCCGGCTTCTCCCACTCCTTATTCACTATGTCCGCTACCCTCTTGGGTATTGGAAAGGCATCATCGTGCACTGGGATCTGTAAGAATTTGTCCAATTTGCACAACTTCTCTGGAATTACCAAAGAATCACAATCATCAAGAGTAGCTAGTACCTCCTTAAGCAGGGTGCGGAGATGTTCTAGCTTAAATTTAAATGTTACGATATCAGGTTCTGCCTGCTGAGAAATTTTACGTGAGTCAGAAATTTCTCCCTCAGGCAGCCCATCCCTCACTGCCAACTCCGATTGATGTGAGGGTAAAACAGATAGGGTATCGTCAGCGTCTACTTGTTCATCCTTTTCTGTATTTAAAACTGAACAATCACGCTTTCTCTGAAATGCTGGCAGTTTGGATAAAAGATTTGCTATAGAATTATCCACTACTGCTGTTAATTGCTGCATAGTAACAAGCATTGGCGCGCTAGATGTACTGGGTATCGCCTGCGCGAGCAAAACTGGTGTTGACACAGAAGGAGAGGATGAAGAACTATCCCCACTACCTTCATTAGAAGAATCATCTTGGGCAATTTTGTTAAATGTGACAGTACTGTCCTTACTTTGTTTGGACGCCATGGCACAATTATCACATACACTTAAAGGGGGGACCACCTTGGCCTCCATACACACAGAACATAAGCTATCTGATGGCACAGACATGTTAGGCAGATTTAGTGTGATATATCGTCTCACTTGAATTCAGTGAATAATAGTAGCAAGAAAAATAATAGTAATGTAGCTCTATTCTTGTAAACAGCAAGTAAAAACAACATAATTTATGTAAGAACTTACCTGATAAATTCATTTCTTTCATATTAACAAGAGTCCATGAGCTAGTGACGTATGGGATATACATTCCTACCAGGAGGGGCAAAGTTTCCCAAACCTTAAAATGCCTATAAATACACCCCTCACCACACCCACAAATCAGTTTAACGAATAGCCAAGAAGTGGGGTGATAAGAAAAAGTGCGAAGCATATAAAAAAAGGAATTGGAATAATTGTGCTTTATACAAAAAAATCATAACCACCACAAAAAAGGGTGGGCCTCATGGACTCTTGTTAATATGAAAGAAATGAATTTATCAGGTAAGTTCTTACATAAATTATGTTTTCTTTCATGTAATTAACAAGAGTCCATGAGCTAGTGACGTATGGGATAATGACTACCCAAGATGTGGATCTTTCCACACAAGAGTCACTAGAGAGGGAGGGATAAAATAAAGACAGCCAATTCCTGCTGAAAATAATCCACACACAAAATAAAGTTTAACAAAAAACATAAGCAGAAGATTCAAACTGAAACCGCTGCCTGAAGAACTTTTCTACCAAAAACTGCTTCAGAAGAAGAAAATACATCAAAATGGTAGAATTTAGTAAAAGTATGCAAAGAAGACCAAGTTGCTGCTTTGCAGATCTGGTCAACCGAAGCTTCATTCCTAAACGCCCAGGAAGTAGATACTGACCTAGTAGAATGAGCTGTAATTCTTTGAGGCGGAGTTTTACCCGACTCAACATAGGCAAGATGAATTAAAGATTTCAACCAAGATGCCAAAGAAATGGCAGAAGCTTTCTGGCCTTTCCTAGAACCGGAAAAGATAACAAATAGACTAGAAGTCTTACGGAAAGATTTCGTAGCTTCAACATAATATTTCAAAGCTCTAACAACATCCAAAGAATGCAATGATTTCTCCTTAGAATTCTTAGGATTAGGACATAATGAAGGAACCACAATTTCTCTACTAATGTTGTTGGAATTCACAACTTTAGGTAAAAATTCAAAAGAAGTTCGCAACACCGCCTTATCCTGATGAAAAATCAGAAAAGGAGACTCACACGAAAGAGCAGATAATTCAGAAACTCTTCTAGCAGAAGAGATGGCCAAAAGGAACAAAACTTTCCAAGAAAGTAATTTAATGTCCAATGAATGCAGAGGTTCAAACGGAGGAGCTTGAAGAGCTCCCAGAACCAAATTCAAACTCCAAGGAGGAGAAATTGACTTAATGACAGGTTTTATACGAACCAAAGCTTGTACAAAACAATGAATATCAGGAAGAATAGCAATCTTTCTGTGAAAAAGAACAGAAAGAGCAGAGATTTGTCCTTTCAAAGAACTTGCGGACAAACCCTTATCCAAACCATCCTGAAGAAATTGTAAAATTCTCGGTATTCTAAAAGAATGCCAAGAAAAATGATGAGAAAGACACCATGAAATATAAGTCTTCCAGACTCTATAATATATCTCTCGAGATACAGATTTACGAGCCTGTAACATAGTATTAATCACGGAGTCAGAGAAACCTCTATGACCAAGAATCAAGCGTTCAATCTCCATACCTTTAAATTTAAGGATTTCAGATCCGGATGGAAAAAAGGACCTTGTGACAGAAGGTCTGGTCTTAACGGAAGAGTCCATGGCTGGCAAGATGCCATCCGGACAAGATCCGCATACCAAAACCTGTGAGGCCATGCCGGAGCTATTAGCAGAACAAACGAGCATTCCTTCAGAATCTTGGAGATTACTCTTGGAAGAAGAACTAGAGGCGGAAAGATATAGGCAGGATGATACTTCCAAGGAAGTGATAATGCATCCACTGCCTCCGCCTGAGGATCCCGGGATCTGGACAGATACCTGGGAAGTTTCTTGTTTAGATGAGAGGCCATCAGATCTATCTCTGGGAGCCCCCACAATTGAACAATCTGAAGAAATACCTCTGGGTGAAGAGACCATTCGCCCGGATGCAACGTTTGGCGACTGAGATAATCCGCTTCCCAATTGTCTACACCTGGGATATGAACCGCAGAGATTAGACAGGAGCTGGATTCCGCCCAAACCAAAATTCGAGATACTTCTTTCATAGCCAGAGGACTGTGAGTCCCTCCTTGATGATTGATGTATGCCACAGTTGTGACATTGTCTGTCTGAAAACAAATGAACGATTCTCTCTTCAGAAGAGGCCAAAACTGAAGAGCTCTGAAAATTGCACGGAGTTCCAAAATATTGATCGGTAATCTCACCTCCTGAGATTCCCAAACTCCTTGTGCCGTCAGAGATCCCCACACAGCTCCCCAACCTGTGAGACTTGCATCTGTTGAAATTACAGTCCAGGTCGGAAGAACAAAAGAAGCCCCCTGAATTAAACGATGGTGATTTGTCCACCACGTTAGAGAGTGTCGAACAATCGGTTTTAAAGATATTAATTGAGATATCTTCGTGTAATCCCTGCACCATTGGTTCAGCATACAGAGCTGAAGAGGTCGCATGTGAAAACGAGCAAAGGGGATCGCGTCCGATGCAGCAGTCATAAGACCTAGAATTTCCATGCATAAGGCTACCGAAGGGAATGATTGTGACTGAAGGTTTCGACAAGCTGTAATCAATTTTAGACGTCTCTTGTCTGTTAAAGACAGAGTCATGGACACTGAATCTATCTGGAAACCCAGAAAGGTTACCCTTGATTGAGGAATCAAAGAACTTTTTGGTAAATTGATCCTCCAACCATGATCTTGAAGAAACAACACAAGTCGATTCGTATGAGACTCTGCTAAATGTAAAGACGGAGCAAGTACCAAGATATCGTCCAAATAAGGAAATACCACAATACCCTGTTCTCTGATTACAGACAGAAGGGCACCGAGAATCTTTGTGAAAATTCTTGGAGCTGTAGCAAGGCCAAACGGTAGAGCCACAAATTGGTAATGCTTGTCTAGAAAAGAGAATCTCAGGAACTGATAATGATCTGGATGAATCGGAATATGCAGATATGCATCCTGTAAATCTATTGTGGACATATAATTCCCTTGCTGAACAAAAGGCAATATAGTCCTTACAGTTACCATCTTGAACGTTGGTATCCTTACATAACGATTCAATAATTTTAGATCCAGAACTGGTCTGAAGGAATTCTCCTTCTTTGGTACAATGAAGAGATTTGAATAAAACCCCATCCCCTGTTCCGGAACTGGAACTGGCATAATTACTCCAGCCAACTCTAGATCTGAAACACAATTCAGAAATGCTTGAGCTTTCACTGGATTTACTGGGACATGGGAAAGAAAAAATCTCTTTGCAGGAGGTCTCATCTTGAAACCAATTCTGTACCCTTCTGAAACAATGTTCTGAATCCAAAGATTGTGAACAGATTTGATCCAAATTTCTTTGAAAAAACGTAACCTGCCCCCTACCAGCTGAACTGGAATGAGGGCCGTACCTTCATGTGAACTTAGAAGCAGGCTTTGCCTTTCTAGCAGGCTTGGATTTATTCCAGACTGGAGATGGTTTCCAAACTGAAACTGCTCCTGAGGACGAAGGATCAGGCTTTTGTTCTTTGTTGAAACGAAAGGAACGAAAACGATTGTTAGCCCTGTTTTTACCTTTAGATTTTTTATCCTGTGGTAAAAAAGTTCCTTTCCCACCAGTAACAGTTGAAATAATAGAATCCAACTGAGAACCAAATAATTTGTTTCCCTGGAAAGAAATGGAAAGTAGAGTTGATTTAGAAGCCATATCAGCATTCCAAGTCTTAAGCCATAAAGCTCTTCTGGCTAAGATAGCCAGAGACATAAATCTAACATCAACTCTAATAATATCAAAAATGGCATCACAGATGAAATTATTAGCATGCTGGAGAAGAATAATAATATCATGAGAATCACGATTTGTTACTTGTTGCGCTAGAGTTTCCAACCAAAAAGTTGAAGCTGCAGCAACATCAGCCAATGATATAGCAGGTCTAAGAAGATTACCTGAACATAGATAAGCTTTTCTTAGAAAAGATTCAATTTTTCTATCTAAAGGATCCTTAAACGAGGTACCATCTGACGTAGGAATGGTAGTACGTTTAGCAAGGGTAGAAATAGCCCCATCAACTTTAGGGATTTTGTCCCAAAATTCTAACCTGTCAGGCGGAACAGGATATAATTGCTTAAAACGTTTAGAAGGAGTAAATGAATTACCCAATTTATCCCATTCCTTAGCAATTACTGCAGAAATAGCATTAGGAACAGGAAAGACTTCTGGAATAACCGCAGGAGCTTTAAAAACCTTATCCAAACGTATAGAATTAGTATCAAGAGGACTAGAATCCTCTATTTCTAAAGCAATTAGTACTTCTTTAAGTAAAGAGCGAATAAATTCCATCTTAAATAAATATGAAGATTTATCAGCATCAATCTCTGAGACAGAATCCTCTGAACTAGAAGAGTCCAAAGAATCAGAATGATGGTGTTCATTTAAAAATTCATCTGTAGAGAGAGAAGATTTAAAAGACTTTTTACGTTTACTAGAAGGAGAAATAACAGACAAAGCCTTCTTTATGGATTCAGAAACAAAATCTCTTATGTTATCAGGAACATTCTGCACCTTAGATGTTGAGGGAACTGCAACAGGCAATGGTACATCACTAAAGGAAATATTATCTGCTTTAACAAGTTTGTCATGACAATTAATACAAACAACAGCTGGAGAAATAGCTACCAAAAGTTTACAGCAGATACACTTAGCTTTGGTAGATCCAGCAGGCAGTGGTTTTCCTGTAGTATCTTCTGGCTCAGATGCAACGTGAGACATCTTGCAATATGTAAGAGAAAAAACAACATATAAAGCAAAATAAATCAAATTCCTTATAAGACAGTTTCAGGAATGGGAAAAAAATGCCAAACATCAAGCTTCTAGCAACCAGAAGCAAATGAAAATGAGACTGAAATAATGTGGAGACAAAAGCGACGCCCATATTTTTTGGCGCCAAATAAGACGCCCACATTATTTGGCGCCTAAATGCTTTTGGCGCCAAAAATGACGCCACATCCGGAACGCCGACATTTTTGGCGCAAAATAACGTCAAAAAATGACGCAACTTCCGGCGACACGTATGACGCCGGAAACGGAAATGAATTTTTGCGCCAAAAAAATCCGCGCCAAAAATGACGCAATAAAATGAAGCATTTTCAGCCCCCGCGAGCCTAACAGCCCACAGGGAAAAAAGTCAAATTTTTGAGGTAAGACAAAATATGATAATTTAAAGCATAATCCCAAATATGAAACTGACTGTCTGGAAATAAGGAAAGTTGAACATTCTGAGTCAAGGCAAATAAATGTTTGAATACATATATTTAGAACTTTATAAATAAAGTGCCCAACCATAGCTTAGAGTGTCACAGAAAATAAGACTTACTTACCCCAGGACACTCATCTACATGTTTGTAGAAAGCCAAACCAGTACTGAAACGAGAATCAGTAGAGGAAATGGTAAATATAAGAGTATATCGTCGATCTGAAAAGGGAGGTAAGAGATGAATCTCTACGACCGATAACAGAGAACCTTATGAAATAGACCCCGTAGAAGGAGATCACTGCATTCAATAGGCAATACTCTCCTCACATCCCTCTGACATTCACTGCACGCTGAGAGGAAAACCGGGCTCCAACTTGCTGCGGAGCGCATATCAACGTAGAATCTAGCACAAACTTACTTCACCACCTCCCTTGGAGGCAAAGTTTGTAAAACTGATTTGTGGGTGTGGTGAGGGGTGTATTTATAGGCATTTTAAGGTTTGGGAAACTTTGCCCCTCCTGGTAGGAATGTATATCCCATACGTCACTAGCTCATGGACTCTTGTTAATTACATGAAAGAAAACTTATTTTACTAGCATGCACAAGGTGAGCATTTACTTTTGTAATTGAAATTTATAGAATGGTATTTCTCACAATACAAGATACAAATAAAGGTTATGAGAGAAACTATCTTAGCCTCAGAGTATAAGAATAAATGCTCAATATGAATAATAAAGAAAAAATGAGAAAAATCCTTTATATTCAGGATAAGTAATAAGGAGACAAAGTTATTAATCTGGATTTAAATGTTCATATAGATTTCCTCAAGGTTCACGCACGCAGACAAACACTCTAAAATATATATACAAAGTTCCAACACACACGCAATATTGACCAGCAAGGAGGAGGTTAAATCAGGGAAAAACACCTCAGGTAAGAAGAAGACAAACTTAACTAGATGAATAGAAAAGCTTATCTGATATTTATAGTACGATACCCAAAGCAGCGAGGTTACTGATCCAGATTCCCCCAAGAGTATTGGTGTGGCGTGGAGAGCGGTGATAACACCTAAGAAAGTGCAAGACCGGAGAATCTGCAGAGAGCGGCGTTCCGGTAGCAGCTTGTGTGAGTGCGGCTTCGGCCGCGTGTGCAAGGAGATCTGGTAGGCGTAGGGATCTGGGTAGGTATTGCAGTCCCAGTAGCAGCAGGGAAGTAGTGCAGCAATCTTAGCCACAACAGTATCAGAGCAAGTAGAGAGGTACGACCTGAAAGGATAATATAAAGCTTTGTTCAAGGAGAAACAAAATGAGAGAATCCACTTTAATTTTCAGGCCCTGAGTAATGGAATAGTACTTCCTTAAATAGGAGGAAGTGCTGATAGCCAGAAATTCTTAAAGGGATATCACATTTAGGCAGACTATCAATGCAATAAAAACGATTTAAAACAAAACCGTTACTGTCTCTTTAAATAATAAAAAGAACACACTTTATTTCTGAATGTTCAAAAAACTATGAAGGCAATATCCGATCTTTATAAAATTTATACCCCAGTGTCTTAATGCTTTGAAAGTATTGCACACCAAATATGAAGTCTCTAGACCCTTAAATAAGCAAACCGGAGCCAATTGTTTAATTTAACCAGTTTGACACACTACAGTCCCTGCCACAGACTTTGCTGCGGATTTTACCTTCCTTAGGGGTTATTCACCACAGAAATAAGCCTTCCGGAGTCTGTTTCTTAGCCACAGGACCTTCTCACATGAAGCTGCATGCACTGCCTTTGGAAATAACTGTGCAACTGAGGCGCGAAAATGAGGCCTCCTCCCTCTGCATACCAGAGTGAAGGGGCCTTCCTGACTAGATTAGGCGTCTAAACCAATGCCAGGTATAATTATAACGTTCCCAAAAGTGTTTCTAAGTTCATAAAACACTTCAAATGCCATAAAAATATGATATAAGTCAATCGATTTAGCCCACAATAGTGTCAACCAGTATAGAGCCCAAAATGTAAGCCTGTAATCTGTTACTCAGTCTAAGAAAATGGCTTACCGGTCCCCTGAGGGAAAAAACAAACTGTTACCCCAACTGAAGTTCTCTGGTTTCAACAGTCTTGCGTGGTAACAGCAATGGATTCTAGTTACTTGTGCTAAAATCATACTCCTCTTTAACAGAAATCTTCATCAGTTTCTGTTGTAGAGTAAATAGTACAAACCGGCACTATTTTAAAATAACAAACTCTTGATAGAAGAAATAAAAACTACAACTAAACACCACAAACTCTTTCCCATCCCCGTGGAGATGCTACTTGTTCAGAGCGGCAAAGAGAATGACTGGGGGGCGGAGCCAGAGGAGGGGCTATATGGACAGCTTTTGCTGTGTGCCTCTTTGCCATTTCCTGTTGGGGAAGAGAATATTCCCACAAGTAAGGATGAAGCCGTGGACCGGACACACCAATGTAGGAGAAATTACAGCTAAACACAAACCCCGTAAAAATGTAAAAATAGCCTTGGTCCTTAAGGGTGAAAAATGGTCTGGTCAGTAACGGGTTAAGCATTACGTCCCTTTCAACTACGTTTTTTACATACAAAAAAAAAAATATATATTGTTTTTAACATGTTTAAAATAGTGCTTTTCCATATACCTTATACATATTTGTTGAGTTTAAATGCACATTGTACTCTAGATTTGTCTTTGCATAAATGTTTTGTATATGATCCATTTATATAGCCCATCTGGTAGTGTATTTGTAACAATGTATAGTTTTGCTTTTTTTTTTTAAGAACATTGTGCTGATTTTCAGACTCCTTACCAAGCCCCATAGTGCCAGATGTATACACACGTTTACAGACTCCTGC
>NC_069501.1:1220879597-1220894597 GCF_027579735.1 Bombina bombina
ATCTTATTTTTAAACTTTGCTATTGGAATGTTTACATGTATTTTAAAAAAACATTTAAATGGCAGAATGGATGTAAAGGGGAACATTCATTCTATATTTTTTTCCTTGCAGCAGCCCATATAGATTATTTGCATAATTATTTTCCTTTTATTAGATCTGAATTTTGAATGCTACACTTGATATTGCATTTTAAAAAGAACGTTTAAATGGCAGAATGAATGTCAAGGGGAACATTCACCTACCTTACAACATTTGTGGTTATGTAATTGGGAGTTTGAAGGGGGTAGGCTTCATTTTATGGGTGGGACCATGTTGGAAAGGTCACTGGTGGATAGTGAGCATGTCTGAGCATCTATGAAGATGTCTAAGGGAAATTCTGAAAATAGGGACTAGGCTGTCTCAGAGGACTGACCCTCAAAACATGGACAGTTGAAAGGTCTGCATTCATTCTACATTCACAAATAAAATTAAAAAAAAAACAAAAAAAACAGTATAAACTGTAATTAAAGCGACAGTAATCACAAGACATTTCTGCTGTGTTGCTATAGAATATATCAGACGAGTCTTAACTTTTTTGCCTTATTCACTAGCCTCAGCTATAATGTTAGTATAAAATGCATTGTTTGGCAGTTATCAGTAAAAGCCAATTAGGGACAAATATATCACAGGTTAAGTCCTGAGAAGTCAGCAGGGGACATAAAAACCAAAATGTTTCTTTCATGATTTAGGCAGAACATACAATTTTAAACAACTTTCCAGTTTATTGCTATTATAAAAAACATAATTTATGTAAGAACTTACCTGATAAATTCATTTCTTTCATATTAGCAAGAGTCCATGAGCTAGTGACGTATGGGATATACATTCCTACCAGGAGGGGCAAAGTTTCCCAAACCTCAAAATGCCTATAAATACACCCCTCACCACAGCCACAAATCAGTTTAACGAATAGCCAAGAAGTGGGGTGATAAGAAAAAAGTGCGAAAGCATAACAAAAATAAGGAATTGGAATAATTGTGCTTTATACAAAAAAATCATAACCACCACAAAAAAGGGTGGGCCTCATGGACTCCAATATGAAAGAAATGAATTTATCAGGTAAGTTCTTACATAAATTATGTTTTCTTTCATGTAATTAGCAAGAGTCCATGAGCTAGTGACGTATGGGATAATAAATACCCAAGATGTGGAATTTCCACGCAAGAGTCACTAGAGAGGGAGGGATAAAATAAAGACAGCCAATTCCGCTGAAAAAATAATCCACAACCCAAATCAAAAAGTTTTAATCTTCTAATGAAAAAAAACTGAAATTATAAGCAGAAGAATCAAACTGAAACAGCTGCCTGAAGTACTGTTCTACCAAAAACTGCTTCAGAAGAAGAAAACACATCAAAATGGTAGAATTTAGTAAAAGTATGCAAAGAAGACCAAGTTGCTGCTTTGCAAATCTGATCAACCGAAGCTTCATTCCTAAACGCCCAGGAAGTAGAAACTGACCTAGTAGAATGAGCTGTAATCCTTTGAGGCGGAGTTTTACCCGACTCAACATAAGCATGATGAATCAAAGACTTTAACCAAGATGCCAAAGAAATGGCAGAGGCCTTCTGACCTTTCCTGGAACCGGAAAAGATAACAAATAGACTAGAAGTCTTTCGGAAATCTTTAGTAGCTTCAACATAATATTTCAAAGCTCTAACTACATCCAAAGAATGCAACGATCTTTCCTTAGAATTCTTAGGATTAGGACACAATGAAGGAACCACAATTTCTCTACTAATGTTGTTAGAATTCACAACTTTAGGTAAAAATTTTAATGAAGTCCGCAACACCGCCTTATCCTGATGAAAAATCAGAAAAGGAGATTCACAAGAAAGAGCAGATAACTCAGAAACTCTTCTAGCAGAAGAGATGGCCAAAAGGAACAACACTTTCCAAGAAAGTAATTTAATATCCAGAGAATGCATAGGTTCAAACGGAGGAGCTTGTAAAGCCCCCAGAACCAAATTCAAACTCCAAGGAGGAGAGATTGACTTAATGACAGGTTTTATACGAACCAAAGCCTGTACAAAACAATGAATATCAGGAACAACTTCCGGCGACAAGTATGACGCCGGAAATGATTAGAAATTTTTTGCGCCAAAAAAGTCTGCTCCAAGAATGACGCAATAAAATGAAGCATTTTCAGCCCCCGTGAGCCTAACAGCCCACAGGGAAAAAAGTCAATTTTTAAGAAAAAATTATTTATTCATATGCATTATCCCAAATAATGAAACCGACTGTCTGAAATAAGGAATATTGATCATCCTGAATCAAGGCAAATAAATGTTTAAACACATATATTTAGAACTTTTATATAAAAGTGCCCAACCATAGCTTAGAGTGTCACAGAAAATAAGACTTACTTACCCCAGGACACTCATCTACATATAGTAGATAGCCAAACCAGTACTGAAACGAGAATCAGTAGAGGTAATGGTACACAAGAGTATATCGTCGATCTGAAAAGGGAGGTAAGAGATGAATCTCTACGACCGATAACAGAGAACCTATGAAATAGACCCCGTAGAAGGAGATCATTGAATTCAAATAGGCAATACTCTCTTCACATCCCTCTGACATTCACTGCACACTGAGAGGAAAACCGGGCTCCAGCCTGCTGCGAAGCGCATAACAACGTAGAATCTAGCACAAACTTACTTCACCACCTCCACGGGAGGCAAAGTTTGTAAAACTGATTTGTGGGTGTGGTGAGGGGTGTATTTATAGGCATTTTGAGGTTTGGGAAACTTTGCCCCTCCTGGTAGGAATGCATATCCCATACGTCACTAGCTCATGGACTCTTGCTAATTACATGAAAGAAATGTTTCATTCTTTGGTATCATTTGTTGAAGGAGAAGCAATACACTACTGGTTGCTAACTGAACACATGGGGTGAGCCAATGACAATAGATTATATATACTACACACACATCTATATACACACACACACACACACTACTGTGCAAAAGTTTTTGGTCATTATACCATTGGTAAAAATACAAATCTAATGGTGGCCTTATATAATTATTTCTCAGTCTCTTTATTAGAATACAACCAGAAAATAAAGGATATTTGCATGCAGAATTAAAAAAAACTGGGATTTTTAGAAAAAACAGCTTCTATAGGCTTAAGTGGTAAGTATTTAGTGTGACCTTCCCTTACATTTGAGCAATAGCAGGAACATGGCTCTTGTAAACTTAAATGGAATGGAATTCTAATTATTGTCAAATCTAACACCTGCATGTATTCTACTGTTTCATGTCAAAACGACTGCTGTGAAAAAAATCTATTACAACAGGTTTGTGCAAGACATGTTTGAGCATTACATACACATGTTGTATGAATTTAATTCATTGGAAGCTTGCTAATAAGACCAACTTTCAATTTATTCCATTCAAATGCCAAAGATCACAGAATGTGACAGATAAAATCATACTTTTGCATCACCAAGGCTACTCTCAAAGGGAAATCTGCAAACAAACTGGATACTCAAGCTGTGGTAATCAAGCTCTTATAAATTTGAAGAATAAGAAGAGGTCAAGGACAAAAAAAGGACCGGAAAGGTGAAGAAAACTTTAAAAACCTGATGAAGTTTCTCAGAGTTTCTACTTTGAGAGACCGGAAGAAATGCAGCAAGGACCTGGCTCAGCATCTGGCAGCTTCATCGGGATGCCAAGTTGACCCGTCTACAGTCTGAAGAAGCTTATCTGGAATGGTTTTTGTTAAAGGGTAGCAGCCAATAAACCACTTTTTCGCAAGGGGAACAAGGTGAAAGGGCTAAGATATGCTAAAGCTCACAAAGATTGCAAAGAAGATAAGTGGAAAAGAGCACTATGGAGTGACAAATCCAAGTTTGAAATTTTTGGGTCGAATTGTCAATATGCGAGAAGAAGAGTTGGAGAGAGATGGAAGAATTAGTGCTTGCGGCCTTCAGTAAAACATGGTGGAGGGTCTGTCCTGGTTTGGGGCTGCATTTCTGCCAGTGGTGTTGGTAATATTGTCCAAATTGATGGGATCATGAATGCTGAAAAGAACAGAAAAGTTTTAATTCATTATGCAATTACTTCTGGAAAGCACCTGATTGGGAATGGTTTTATTTTATCAGCATGATAAAGATCCCAAGCATACTGCTAATGGAGTGAAATCATATTTGGAGAGAAAAACAGTTGATAAACTACTGACAATAATGGACTGGCCTCCACAGAGTCCAGACCTGATTTAAGAGGAAATATGGGATCACCTGGACAGAGGCCAACCAGAATCTAAAGAAGAACTCTGGGAAGTGCTGAAAGAAGCCTGGTATAATATACCAGAAGATTACTTCAGAAAACTTCAGGACAGTCTCCCCTAAAAAGTTCAAGATGTGCTTAGTGCCAAGGGAGGTCACACTAAATACTGACTTTTGCCTATATATATATATATATATATATATATATATATATATATATATATATATATATATATATATATATATATATATATATATATATATATATATATATATATATATATATATATATATATATATATATACATATATATATACATATATATATATACATACACATACAAGAAAAAGTATGTGAACCCTTTGGAAAGATATGGATTTCTGCACAAATCATCTAAGTCACAACAATAGACAATCACAGTCTGCTTAAACTAATAACACACAAAGAATGAAATGTTGCCATGTTTTTATTGAACACACCAAGTAAACATTCACAGTGCAGGTGGAAAAAGTATGGGAACCCCTAGACTAATGACATCTCCAAGAGCTAATTGGAGTGAGATGTCAGCCAACTGGAGTCCAATCAATGAGATGAAATTGGAGGTGTTGGTTACAGCTGCCCTTCCCTATAAAAACACACACCAGTTCTGGGTTTGCTTTTCACAAGAAGCATTGCCTGATGTGAATGATGCCTCGCACAAAAGAGCTCTCAGAAGACCTACGATTAAGAATTGTTGACTTGCATAAAGCAGGAAAGGGTTATAAAAGTATCTCCAAATGCCTTGCTGTTCATCAGTCCAAGGTAAGACAAATTGTCTATAAATGGAGAAAGTTCAGCACTGCTGCTACTCTCCCTAGAAGTGGCCGTCCTGTAAAGATGACTGCAAGAGCACAGCGCAGACTGCTCAATGAGGTGAAGAAGAATCCTAGAGTGTCAGCTAAAGACTTACAAAAGTCGCTGGCAAATGCTAACATCCCTGTTAGCGAATCTACAATACGTAAAACACTAAACAAGAATGGATTTCATGGGAGGATACCACAGAGGAACTACTGCTGTCCAAACAAAACATTGCTGCATGTTTACAGTTTGCACAAGAGCACCTGGATGTTCCACAGCAGTGCTGGCAAAATATTCTGTGGATAGATGAAACCAAAGTTGAGTTGTTTGGAAGAAACACACAACACTATGTGTGGCGAAAAAGAGGCACAGCACACCAACATCAAAACCTCATCCCAACTCCGAAGTATGGTGGTGGGGGCATCATGGTTTGGGGCTGCTTTGCTGCGTCAGGGCCTGGACGGATTGCTATCATCGAAGGAAAAATGAATTCCCAAGTTTATCAAGACATTTTGCAGGAGAACTTAAGGCCATCTGTCTACCAGCTGAAGCTCAACAGAAGATGGGCGTTGCAACAGGACAATGACCCAAAGCATAGAAGTAAATCAACAACAGAATGGCTTAAACAGAAGAAAATACGCCTTCTGAAGTGGCCCAGTCAGAGTCCTGACCTCAACCCGATTGAGATGCTGTGGCATGACCTCAAGAAAGCGATTCACACCAGACATCCCAAGAATATTGCTGAACTGAAACAGTTCTGTAAAGAGGAATGGTCAAGAATTACTCCTGACCGTTATGCACGTCTGATCTGAAACTACAGGAAACGTTTGGTTGAAGTTATTGCTGCCAAAGGAGGTTCAACCAGTTATTAAATCCAAGGGTTCACATACTTTTTCCACCTGCACTGTGAATGTTTACATGGTGTGTTCAATAAAAACATGGCAACATTTCATTCTTTGTGTGTTATTAGTTTAAGCAGACTGTGATTGTCTATTGTAGTGACTTAGATGATGATCAGATCACATTTTATAACCAATTTGTGCAGAAATCCATATCATTCCAAAGGGTTCACATACTTTTTCTTGCAACTGTATATACACACAGACATACATATACACATACAGACATACATATAGCAACCGTTCAGCAGTCCTTTGCTCCTGAGATTACCTAGATAAACCTTTCAACAAAAGGATAACAAGAGAAGGAAGCAAATAAATTGGAAAATTGTATGCACTGTCCGAATCATGAATGTCTAATTACAACTTTACTGTCCTTAAGTTCTGAGAATTAGAAATGGCAATGTACTTTCATTATTTATGTTGCCCCTTTGCTAATTTTTCAGAGCTAAAATTACATGAAAAAGTTGTTTCATTATGCATAACTAAATGTTTTACATAGAAATCTCAAGGTGTTTACTGCCCTTTAATCAAGCTTTGCAAGTTTCAAGCTTTTAGTCATAGGCCAATTCTCATTACATATAATGCATCTATTTGTCAGTTTATTTAGGATTGGATGTAGTATTAGGATCATTTGAATTGATGCACGTCACAAGCATTTTCAGTCTGCTTACCACAGAGCAGTTTAAAGCCAAACAGATTAAAATTACAGCCATGTGCATCTTACAAAAATAATCAAAACGTAACTAGTAGGAAACTAACATTTTATGCTTTTAGGAGATGAGGTATAAGATCATTTTAAACAATATGAGAGTATTAGAGGTGCAGCACAAATATTGTACCATTATACGTGACATTTTCAGTCATAATTCACCAGATTTGCATAACCAACACGGTTATATTAATTTCCCATTTTTTCCTCTGTGATTACCTTGTATCTAAGCCTCTGCAGACTGCTCCTTATCTCAGTTATATTAATACACTTTTTACCTCTGTGATTACCTTGTATCTAAGCCTCTGCAGACTGCTCCTTATCTCAGTTATATTAATACACTTTTTACCTCTGTGATTACCTTGGATCTAAGCCTCTGCAGACTGCTCCTTATCTCAGTTATATTAATACACTTTTTACCTCTGTGATTAACTTGTATCTAAGCCTCTGCAGACTGCTCCTTATCTCAGTTATATTAATACACTTTTTACCTCTGTGATTAACTTGTATCTAAACCTCTGCAGACTGCTCCTTATCTCAGTTATATTAATGTACTTTTTACCTCTGTGATTAACTTGTATCTAAGCCTCTGTAGACTGCCCAGTGTTTATATCAGTGTTTTTGACAGACCTGCATTTTAGCCAATCAGTGCTAATAAATAACTCCACAGGAGTCAGCACAATGTTATCTATATGGCACACATGAACTAGCACTGTCTGTGAAAAACTGTAAAAATGCACTGATATAAGAGGAGCAGTGGCGTATTAAGGTTTTGTGCTGCCCTAGGCACTCAAAATTCTGCTGCCCCCTATCCCCCTTCAATGTTTTAGGCTTTTTTTAGCTGTGATATTTTTTGGTCAGGGAGTAAAGTGATGTTTTTATGGCATTTTCAAAATAAATGTTCACACAGTCACAGATACACACAGAGTTATACACAAACACACCAATCGCGGCAATATACAAGAAACAAACAGATTTCTTGAAACACAATACTGTACTAAGTACTGGAAGCCAACAGATCTCAAGGATATAGCTAGCTGAATAAAAGAAAGGTTCAGAGCTACCTCTAAACTGTAAGCTCCATGGACAGTCTCTTATTATAACCCCTAGAATGTAAGCTCTTTGGACAAATCTCCCTTACATACCAGTATAATACTTCTAAAATAACTAAGCTTCTTACTAATATAGCCCTAAAAAAGTGCCGCCCCCTCCCAATCTGCTGCCCTATGCAAGTGCCTTGTTTGCCTAGGCCAAAATACGCCCCTTAAGAGGAGGCCTTCAAGGGCTTAAAAATTAGCATATGAGCCTACCTAGGTTTAGCTTTCAACAAAGAATACCAAGAGAACAAAATCAATTTTGATGTTAAAAGTAAATTGGAAAGTTGTTTAAAATTGTATGCCCTGGGACTTCCGGTGGGAGGGCACAGAGGGTGGAAGCAGGGAAAAGAGCTCCGCTGCTTACAGCCCCTAATTTGGTGAAAAAACCTCATAAGAGCCCTTATAAAATGCTGAAATCCTTGGCAGGGAAAACTACAACTTCCCGGAGACACATCAGCAGGGAATCAGTCATCGGATTCCCCCGCCGCAGAAGCCGCCTGACAGACGAAGTAGAGAGAAGCTGCGGCTACAGCCGCAAAGTTAACAGACAGGGACAGAAGCCTCACGACTCCCAAACATCAAGCAGGGGACAAGCGCCAAGAGTCCGAGTACCCGGTAAGAGCCCTAAACAAAACTTTTAAGGCATCAGAGGGGCCGGGAGGGAAGGTCCGGATAACGGCGGGAAAGCCGCCATTTTGCCAATTTGCTGCCTGATTGCCACTGTCAGATACGCAGCACAATAAAGGCCACAGACTATCCGGGAGTGAAGTGGGCACCAGATTGACTGCTGTGAACAGTGCCGATACACACTCACTGCATGGCACACAACAGAGAAGAGAGGCACACATAAACCCACATAGGCTTCAGAACCACAGGGCGCAAAGACAAGACACAGAAGGGAAACGAGAACAGTCTCACAGGGAAAAGGGCATATAAACACATATGCTGCATGCTCTCTCAGGAGCTGAAGGACAGTCCACAACATTAAAAAACTGGGAAAACCCCTTGAGCTTTGTAAGACCTCAAACCTAGCCCTGGAAACTCGCTTTTGCCACAGCCCTAGAACCAGGGCACATATTAAAAAGACTGCTTGGTGGTTAAAACTTAAAACCGCTAGAATCACTATCTCTTTTCCAAACATCAGCAGTAACTAACACACCATGCAGGGCTAGAGGGCTCGGGCCTGTCCCCCCCCCCCCCGCCCACCCACCACTTAGCAAACATATCATTGACCTTTAGTTTGCCATCAATCTATGATCTGAAAGGAAACAGACAGAGGCTGCAAATTTGCTGTGAAACAAGTATAAAAACACACCATATAGGGCAGCACTAGCTGGGACTTTTTAAAGCTGCATGCAAAAATACTATAACTCATACAACAAAAAGACAGGAACAATGACTAGCAGACTTAAGAATGCTGATAAGAAAAAGAATCAAGTGGAGACAACACAGGCACCAGTAGAGGCAGAGGATATGCTGAACTCTATTTCTAAGGACACCCACCCAATTGTCTCACAGATTTCTGCACTGTTCTTACCGAAAATTGAACAGCTACAAACAGGGATGGACTCACTTACAACAGAAGTAAAGTCATTCAATGGCAGACTAACTCAAGTGGAACAAAGGGTTGCAGAGGGAGAGACTCGCCATAGAGAAGCTGAAACTAACATTCAAGCGCTACGGCAGCAGAATGATAGGCTGTGGGCCAAAATCGACGACCTGGAGAACAGGTCGAGAAGAAACAACTTACGGATTGTAGGAATCCCAGAGTCTCTCCCAGGAACACAACTCATAGAATTTGCAGAAAACACCCTGCCAAAGATGTTACACATTCCTCAATCATGCCTTCCATGCACAGTAGAGAGGGCCCACAGAGTTGGAGACCCGAGAAAGCAGGGGGAAAATACCCAACAGTCGAGACAAGTTATGGTAAAGTACCTCAACTTTAAAACAAAAGTAGCAATCCTTCAAGCCTACAGAAAAGCCCCGTCACTGGAATTTGAAGGCAGAAAACTATATCTGTTCCAAGATTATTCTGCAACAGTAGCAGCCAGAAGGAAAGAATTTACACCGTACTGCAGGCAACTCATTGAGCAAGGCAGGACAGCAGCCCTTCTATACCCAGCGAGACTACGACTGCATACAACCAATGGTCCTCTGTTCTTTGAGTCACCAAAGCAGCTCAAGCTACACCTGCAGAGAGAGAGCGAACAACGACAACCACAAGATCAGGAAAACCGTCCTTCTGCTTCAGGAAGATGAGAACTGCTGCCAGGATCATAGAAAAAGAAGTATAAAGCACCTAAAACATTAAGAAATGCTAACTCAACAGGGCCACTATGTTAAGCCAGTTGACTTTTGAAAACAGAGACACTGCCTAAGGCCTTAGAAAGCATAGAGCAAAACATCTTAAAAACTAAGAGACATGAAAACTTATATCCTTTATAAGTGGGGGGGGGGGAGCGGGTAATAGGGGAAAAATTTGTTACTGTTTATTGTTTATTATCTGTTGCATTGTTGAAAATTTTTGCATGTATTTGTCTCCTTTGCACAAATTCAGGAAGAGGTTTTGAAAGCTTAAAAGTTCAGACTCACTAACCGTACTGTTTATTGTTTGTCATAGTGATAGATAGAATCCATCTGATCTCAGGGCGCTCCCTCAGGGGAAATAGAAAGATTTTGAACACTGCAGAAAACAGTAAGTAACGCTTATCAACCTATACTGTAACACCCACACACAACACTTCACACCTCACAACCTAGACAATTCGTGACACCCATACACTCAAGACATCCACTGTAGGACAATGAAAATCACCACCTGGAATGTGGGAGGGATAACATCGCCCATTAAAAGGAAGGCGATTCTGAGACAGTTGAATACAAAAAAGGTAGACATAGCCATACTAGAAGAAACACATCTTTCACAAATAGAACATCAAAAACTTAAGCAGGGATGGGTGGGAGAAGTACTCTTCACACCCTATGAAAATAAAAGAGCGAGAGGGATTGCAATACTGTTCCGAAAGGGACTGAACTACGATATCACACAGGTGATCGCTGATGTTGAGGGTAGATACTTGATTATAAAACTAAAGATTGACACACTATCCCTGATTCTCTGCGGTATATACGGCCCCCAGACACAGAAGAGAGAATTTCTAATACACCTTCAAAGTAAACTCTTACAATTTTCAGACCTACCCATTATAGCGGGTGGGGATTACAACATAGCGCCCCAGACACCTGCGGACAGATTCCGTAACCCCACTAGCAATACAAAACCCAAACAGCCATGGATAGGATCTAGAAGAGAAACATTGATACTCAAAAACTTCAAAAATAGCCTGGGTCTTGTAGACGTATGGAGAGAAAGAAACCCTGAGGCTCGGGACTACACATGTGCACATCCATCGAAAACCACACTTTCCCGCATAGACTATTTCCTAGTCTCGGGTCATTTATCCTCTAGGGTAGGAGACATTACGATAGACCCCATAACCATCTCAGACCATTCACCAGTGACACTAGTGCTAAATACTGATGCCCCTCAGAGAAAGACGTGTGGGTGGAGATTCCCCACGCACTTATACCACGACCTTAACTTTCGAAAACACCTGGTGGGGGAATGGTTAGTTTACAAAGACCTTAACAAGCAACACACAAATGACATTTCATTGTTTTGGGAAACGGCAAAGGCGGTGCTGAGAGGGGAGATCACAACTTATGCAATTAGAATAAACAAAATTTGCAGAAAGAGAGGTGAACTACTTCTGCGCCAACTCCTAAATGCAAGGAATCAATACCTTAGACATCCGACAGACCAAAACAGAATACATTACAAAGATATCAAGACCCTCAGAGACACTCATCTTATTCAGACAGCAGGCAGAGCCCAAACCCAAATGCAAGCTAAATTTTATCGTTATGGTAATCGCACAGGTAAATTACTAGCAAAGATCACCAAACTAACCAGGAAACCTAACACTATAGCGGCCATACAGAAACAGGGAACAATACTAACCAAAAAAGAGGACATACATAAAACATTCGTAGAATATTATTCCAACCTGTATAGCCCCCAGAGGGTAGATGAGGAACTGAAACAAAACTTTTGGAAGGACTTGGTCCTCCCTCAAACAACTGAGGTACAGCTACAGACCTTAAATGGCCCAGTGGACTCCCTGGAGATCACTAGGGCTATTGATGCTTTACCCCTAGAAAAAAACCCCGGCCCTGACGGCCTACCGGGGGAGTTTTATAAAATAATCAGGGAAGAGGTGGCGGAGCCACTCACCTTACTGTTCAATGGCATAATGAAAGGAAGGGTAGACCTATCAAATAGATTTTCGGAAGCGAATGTGACAGTCATCCCCAAACCAGACAGAGATCCACTACTGACCTCCTCATATAGACCAATCTCACTACTCAACTCGGACTACAAACTATTCACCAAAATTCTAGCCAATAGACTGACGGGGATATTACCGGACCTGCTACACGAAGACCAGACAGGGTTTGTTAGAGGGAGATCCTCAGTTAAGAATATGAGAAAACTACAGCTAGTTCTGTCACACTACTGGGGGGAAGGAAAACAGGAGGGGGACCAGAGGGAGGGAGACGCTTGTATACTACTGGTAGACGCCGAAAAAGCGTTTGACAAAATACTGTGGGACCATCTCTTCACAACCCTTGGGAAATTTGGGATCCAGGGCGACTTTATGACAGCCACTTACGCACTGTACAACGAACCCCGAGCAGCAATTCTAGTTAATGGCGAACCATCACACCCTTTCCCATTAATGAGAGGTACAAGACAGGGATGCCCACTTTCTCCGCTCCTATTTGACCTGGCCCTTGAACCATTAGCTACCAAAATTAGGAAAAACACGAAAGGACTAACTATCGGCAAAGAAATTCTCCACATATCCCTTTTCGCAGATGATATGATCCTATATGCAAGTGACCCCAGGCGAAATATCCCTATTTTAATGCACATCATCACCGAGTTCGGTCAAATTTCAGGCTACTGCATAAATAAAGACAAATCAGAACTGCTGTGGTTACGGAATGAGTCGCCAACAAAACCACTACAAGACAACTTTAAGATTGTCACTAATTCGTTTAAGTACCTAGGTATTATTCTCTCCAGAGACCCCAGAGAGTGGTATGGACTTAACTTCCGACCACTATTCAAGGAACTAAGAAGCACACTCCTAAATTGGACATCACTACCACTGACACTGTCGGGAAGAGTAGGGCTAATTAAGATGATCCTGTTTCCCAAACTGCTGTACGCACTACAAATGCTACCCGAACTCATACACAAACAAGACCTACAGACATTGAACAGAGACATACTACATTTTTTATGGAAAGGGAAAAGACATAGAATAGGACATAAAAAAATGACGTGCACACCAGAGATGGGGGGACTAGCACTCCCAAATATAGAGTACTACAACTGGGCAGCCTTAGCTAAATATGTAATGGACTGGCTTTTAGACAGAAATGCCTTCACCAATGGTACACTAGAGTCAGAACTGATTGCTCCATGGTCACTTAAAATGCTCCCACACATGACTCGCACACAACTAGAAGGAATAGTAGGGCACAATACTATTTTCCTCCAACCCGTAAGAGCATGGTGGAAAATCTGCAGGACCTTGAAAATAACATGCAAAAATACAGTATACTTACCCCTACGGGGTAATCCAGATTTCCAGGCGGGTTTCACCACATTACCTTTCAGACAATGGGAAACAAAGGGACTGACTATTATCAGACAAGTCCTGACGCCAGACCAAAAAGCAGTTAAAACGTTCGCCGAATTACAATTAGAATTTAATCTACCTCACAAACACCACTTCGCATTCCTACAGACAAGACACTACGTTCAAAGCATGCTGGGGATGGGAGACATGCCGGACGCCAACTGTGAAATATACAAGCTACTGACTCTGACAAAGGGAGGACTGACCTCAATCTCACATACATACAAAGCACTTCAAACGCTGACAAATAAGGCTGCGAGAGATCAAATTCAACATAAATGGAACACTTGCACTCCAAATCTAGTTACAGACCAAATCATTGAACAGAGTGTTTTAAAGGTGAGGAAGGCCTCATTATCAAATGACATCCGGGAATCACATACAAAATTATTACATAATGCATACATAACACCAAAGATGTTCCACAAATGGAGCCCGGAGACTTCGGGACCCTGCCCAAAATGTGCGCACGCAAACCCCAACATTCTCCACATGATTTGGCAATGCCCAAAACTCACGAGATTCTGGAACATGGCACTCAAATGGGCAATGAGAGTTACGGGAGGGAGTATAGATCTAAACATGCAAGTGGTGATATTCCTCCACACACAGTCGGACACAAACAAACACATGGCATTTGTTCATAATGTTATACTGCTTGCCAGAAAGCTCATCCTCAAGAAGTGGATGGAACCTGACCCGCCAACACTAACACATCTCAAACTAGAGTTACAACAGCAAATGATTCGGGAACAAGTAGACACACAGGGTGACATCATAAAACGAACCAAACATTTTCTCAACAAGTGGGAACCCCTGATTCACACCTTAGACTTAACACATCAGAGACAAATTCTGTACCCACTCAAAAATTCAGAGGTTGTCCTGGAAGCCCAATTACGAGGCAAATGGAACATTTTCTAGACTTCCCAATTACAAAGATACCGAACCAATGAAGAGACTAAAAGATAAGAGACAAGAATGGAACCCTGGGGGGGCGCCCTGGGTCAAGTTAGGAGAAAATAGGAAGCAGAGATGGATGGGGAGGAGGGGAAATTAATATCTTGACACATGAAACCCAACATCGAATGAAGGACTCACTCATAATAGAGTTGCAATGACTTGCTGATTGCAAAGAACTACAAAACCACGTGAGACTCTTGGAGATCTTTTGATCGGATCTAACATGTTATGCAAGCTATACTGTTAACTGTTGTCTTACCAGATAGGGTGTCTAGACATGAGAGGTTAGATGAGGAGAGAGAGAAGACAAGTAATGTCTGGAGTAGCGATGTTAATAGATTATAGGAAAAATACAGTACTGTCTTTGGTAGCATTTATTGTCATCATATCTTGCAAATTTTGTTGTACATATCATTTGTTGCCTTATTCAGTGCTGGATATATAAATAAA
>NC_069501.1:1220899597-1220996713 GCF_027579735.1 Bombina bombina
ATTTATTTTCATAATATCAAATTATAGCATCACAAACAAAATAATTAGCATTCTTAAGCAAACTCAAAAGATTTTCACAGACAGGATCATTGTTCTGAAAGGTTGGATAACCAGAAAGTTGAGGCAGTTGGCCTGAGTAAATAACCTGCTTGTAAAAAGGCCCTTCTATAGAATTTCCTATCCACAGGGTCCTAGAAAGAAGTAATGTCTTCCAAAGGAATTGTAGTATACTTAGCCAGAGCGGAAATGGCAATTTAAGTAAAAAGTATCTCAATTTGTTTAAAAATGTTAAGACACAACAGAACATCTTTATATGTGCATTCAGCAGTTTCTTTCACTGCCAAATGCAGAAGACGGACGCTTGCGGAATTTGGCTCTTTTTGGAGCCGGATTTATTCTTGTGATAGTGCAACACATTTTATAGTGTGGTGATCTTCCACAAGAAGAAATCCATAAGCATCCGTCTTCTTCTGCATTCTGCAGTGAACAAAACTGCCAGATTCACATATCTAGTGTTTACTGCTCCTTTCTGACTGAGCTTTTTGGAGATACAAGATACCACAGAATTTGCTCAGATACCAAGGATCGTGACAAACACCTCATCACACTGTCCCAATCATTCAGAGAAAAAGGTTACAAAACAAGGATTATAAATAAAAAAAAAATTAACTCTGCCCTCAATACTCCACGTGAACACTTACTATAATACAGGGAGAAGAAAAACATATCACGTATCCCACTAGTAGTCAACCCTGCTGTGGAAAGGATACGAAAAATCATAAAAGACTTACAGCCACTACTCTTAGAGAATCCCACACTCAAAAAAATCTTTCCAAATCCCCAATCCTGGCATACAGACAACCACCCAACCTAAAGCAGAAACTGGTACATAGGAAGCTGCCCCTTGAAAAAAAGAACACTCAGACTGGAACCAAGTGCTGCTATAAAGCTCTCTGCAAACTGTGTCAACACGTTTGTGAAAGCAGCACAGCAAATCACAATAATAAACCTTATAACATTAAAGGTGCATATTCATGTATATCTGCAAATGTGGTATACATGATACATTGCACTGCATGTGAAATGGGATGCTATATTGGAGAAACAAGCCAAAAACTGCACCTTCGGATGAACTTACGCAGACACTCCATCAAAAACCACTGTGAAACAAAATACTGCACCTCTGTTGGTCATCATTTCACCCAACCTGACCACTCCATCCAAAACCTCAAAATCAAAATTCTCAGAGGCAACTTAAAAAACACCATGGAAAGAAAAACCTTTGAAATGAAAATGATAATGCACTTCAACCTGTTTAATTCTGGAGTAAATTTGGACTCTGGATTCTTAACACATTAATCAAAAATGTTTGTAATGTACTTTCATTTAGTCAATTACATTGTATATTCCACATTCTTTATACATAGGTACACAGGTAAGCCTATGTCCACACTTTTGTATTCCCCCTGTATATACAATTTCACATCTTTATAGATATTGATTCAATGTTGATATATAACTTTATGTCAGTATATGCTCTATGTAAAGCTATATATTTCCCCTGTCTGTTCTCCTACACTGGACACTGTCTGCCTGTTACCTAAACCCCCCTCCTGATTTTTACGACACCTCCTCCTCTCCCTGCACTGTCTTCTTAGCTATTCTGCGTTTTAAAATATAATCTGTAAATTCCATTGAATTGGTCAGTATTGCTTTAGACTTCATAAAAGGAACTCTTCCGAAAGCTTGTCAACTTATAAATGTATAGTTAGTCCAATAAAAAAAAGTATCATTGCTGCATACATATATATACACATACATATATATATATATATATATATATATATATACACATACATATATATATATATATATATACACATACATATATATATATATATATATATATATATACACACACATACACACATATACACACACAAAATTACATTTAGTCTACATGAAGTAGCCATATAGATGTAAACATTCAGGTCCATGGCAGTTTAATGTTCCTTTAAATTTTGTCAAACACTATAATCCCTTCACAGTCCACAAAAAAGAGCTTTATGTACTTATATATTGAGTATTATGTTTGTACAACATGTCACTGTATTTATATACTCTCAGAAATGTCTGCATTCATAAGATTAAAAATGCACATCCAGCAAAACGTGCCTCACTGTTAATACGGACTAGACCTTTCATTTAAATACATGCTACAAATATGAATAATGCATAAATAAATGTCAGATGAAAAATGTATGAATGTCAATATGGATTATACAAAGCTGCCTACAACTGCATTTCATAAATATGAGGAAGGACAATTAACTTACAAAAGGTCCTGGTGGTGTTTACCATTACCCTCTGATAAGCTACATGTAGTCTTTACTATGAATATGCATGTAGGCATTAACTTGCAGAGAGGGTGCACTAGATTGTATAACAATGGATTGGCACAAACTGGGTATTATGTTTTTTAGCAACACTAAAGATTAACCCATCCATTGCCAAGGAAGGGAACAATGTATTGCTATGCAATATGTTGAATCTTTTACAAATAGCAAATGGGTTAAACTGTATATGGGAGGGTTAAAGTCACTTTAAAGAAAAAATAAAAACATTTTCTTTTTGTGTTTTTGAATAACTGATTGTTCTGCTAGCCCCCCACAATGCACTGCTGCTCATTCAACAAAGGATACCAAGAGAATAAAGCAAATTTGATCATAGAAATAAATTGTAAGAATTGTTTATAACTGTATGCTTTATCTGAATCATGAAAGAAGGTTTTTGGATTCCCTGCCACTTTAAATAGCAGATTTTGGATTTGAGGGCCATCTAAAGGTCGAAAAAGTATTATCCTCTTTTTTTTTTTTATAATCTTCCTTTTTCTTCTAAGCAGTGCTCCCTAAATGACGCCAATGTATGCAGCAAAAGGACAAGAAAATTGAGGCACCACCTTTAAAGGGCCATAATACCCAAATGTTTAAACACTTGAAAGTGATGCAGAATAGCTGTAAAAAGCTGACTAGAAAATATCACCTGAACATCTCTATGTAAAAAAGGAAGATATTTTACCTCAAAAGTTCCTCAGTAGCCACATACCATTGTAAAGGATTTCTAAGCAGCATATTAGTATGTCTGTCCTGGGACAGCTTAGGGGATGAGCCTCGTGAACTCTCATATTATTTCACCAATCAGGTAAAGGAAGCTTACTATGAAATCTCATGAGAGTTAAGTCAAATCTCATGAGATCACAGTAAAAGCTCATGACCTCAGCACTGCTGATGCCGATTGGCTGCAGTTCATTTCTTCATTATTTTTTATTACCTGCAGCTGGGAGCAGCTGAGTATAACTTTTTACACAGAACTTACTCTGCTGAGCTGAGGAGATTGTGAGGTAAAATATCTTCCTTTTTTACATAGAGATGCTCAGGTGATATTTTCCTGTCAGCTTTTTACAGTTATACTGCATCAGTTTCAAGTGATTTAGCATATGAGTATTATGTCCCTTTAAGTGGAAACTTGAGGCCATTTCTCACGTTAGTTATGCTAGGTTGTGTCTATAGTCCATAAGTGGGATTAAGTCCAGTATTATGTAATTAACACAGTAACCTTTCAGTCCTAAGGAGATTCTGACTGCATAAAGGAACCTGGGGAAAGAGGTATAAAAGGACTGATATTACTACAGCCTATTACTCTTGAAAAAGCTGGGGTGTCGCCGGCGAAATGCTTTGCCGGGTATCGTTTGAAGAAGATTCTCAATTGGACGCCCTGGATCTCCCGCTGCCTTGGGTTCTGGTGAAGCTGTATTTTATCTTGTACACTGCTGTTTTTTAATCTCTCTCTAGTAAGTACATTACTAGCGTGTGTTGCTCCTGAATAAAGTACTCCTACCTATGTGCGCTCTTTCTTTTCTGCTGTAATTATTTACTTTATGGATTCATATAAGCACTGAGCGTTTTCTACTTTTTTATAACAATATTTTTAATGTTTGTTTTGAAAATCTATTTAAAAAAAAATTACATTGTGTGAGCACCTTTAAGTTCATTTAAAGAAGAAGAAAATCAGAGAAACCCAACAATCTGACATTTTCCTAGATGATCCCATTTTTAAGCTAGCTCCTTTATCTTCTGGTTTCACAAAACATAAGAGGATCAACTAAACTGCCTAGGGAATTATTATTTCAGATTATTTAAAACTTAGTAAACAATGTAGTATTGCAGCGAGTAAGGCCAGCAGAATGCTTGGATGTATTGGTAGAGGTATTTGCAGCAGAAATAGTAAGGTTCTTATGCCACTTTATAGATCATTAGTTAGGCCTCATCTTGAGTATTGTGTGCAGTTCTGGAGGCCATATCTCCAGAAGGTTATAAACAAAACAGAATCTGTGCAAAAGGAGGGCTACTAAACTGGTCTAAAAAAAAATAAAAAAGTACCAGGAGAGGCCCAATTACCTACATTTGTATAGCTTAGAGGAGAGAAGGGAAAAGAGGTTATATGAAAACAACTTTCAAGTATATTAAAGGGCTTAGTTAAACTGAGGCTGTGAACATTTTACATAAAAAGAAAAATTCAAGAACAAGGGTCATGATCTCAAGCTGAACGGTAGTAGATTCCGGAGTAATTTGAGGAAGCACTTCTTTACAGAAAGGTGATTGATTCCTGGAATAAACTTCCACAAGAGGTAGTAATGACAAACACTGTGAGGGACTTTAAGAATGCCTGGGACAAGCATAAGGCTATCCTATGTACTAGATAAGTTTATACTTTTAGGAAATAATCGGACAGACTTGCTGTGCCTATGGCTCTATGTTTCTATGTTTAGAAAAAAACAACTCTGCTCATGGACGACCAGCTATGCTACGATCATGAGATCCCCAGTACCAGGGAGCACTGTCTCTAAACTGGACTCAGCCTACCCCCATGCTGCTGAGTCCAATGCCCCAGCCTACCCCCAATGCTGCTGAGTCCAATTCCTTGATCAGTGACATTCTATTGAAATGCATTAACACCCCAATATTTTAGGATGATCCCTTGTGATGGGAAGGTGAGAGAAAATAACCCCTTCTTGCGCTATTTCTTTCCATCAAGTTAGACACCTGCCCTGGGTAGCCACACCCAAAACCGCCCACTTACATACCCCAAACTCCATCCAAAAAGCTTGTGTTGACTCAGAATAAGAGAGTTAACCCCCCCAACACACATTAAAAGGGACATTAAGCACTAAAAACCATTTCATGCACTTCACTCTAATTATGGGCGCCTCCATTTTGGAACCTAGGTTTCACTGCAGGTATACCTATCATATTTTACATGCACATTATTTAAATCAAGATACTGTACATTTTTTAGATACTTATTTCTAGAGAACTAGTATTTCACAAACAATTTATTACATCACATACATTCATTTTAACCTTCTTTTGGTATCTTTTGTTGATCATCATAACTAGGTAGTGAACTGCTGGGAGCTAGCTGGTGATTAGTGCCTGTACATATATACCTCTTGTTATTGGCTCACCAGATGTGTTCAGTTAGCTCCCATTACTTCAAGGAGAGATGCTACATGTCTGAAAACATAACATATCTCTGGAATGTAGTGCAGGTTTCAACATGGCCGCACCCATGACTAGAGGAAGGTGGAGAAAAACATAATTTATGTAAGAACTTACCTGATAGATTTATTCTCCTTATTTTACAGAAATGAATTTAAGGGACAAAGTTCATATTTCTTTCATGTAATTGGCAAGAGTCCATGAGCTAGTGATGTATGGGATATACAATCCTACCAGGAAGGGCAAAGTTTCCCAAACCTCAAAATGCCTATAAATACACCCCTCACCACACCCACAATTCAGTTTAATGAATAGCCAAGTAGTGGGGTGATAAAGAAAGGAGTAAAAAGCATCAACAAAGGAATTTGGAAATAATTGTGCTTTATACAAAAAAATATAACCACCATAAAAAAAGGGGGTGGGCCTCAAGGACTCTTGCCAATATGAAAGAAATTAATTTATCAGGTAAGTTCTTACATAAATTATGTTTTCTTTCATGTAATTGGCAATAGTCCATGAGCTAGTGACATATGGGATAGCAATACCCAAGATGTGGAACTCCACGCAAAAGTCACTAGAGAGGGAGGGATAAAAATAAAAAACAGCCATTTCGCTGAAAAAATCCAAATATAAGTTTATTCTCAAAAAATAAAAAGAAGAACTGAAATCAGAAGCAGAAGAATCAAACTGAAATAGCTGCCTGAAGAACTTTCCTACCAAAAACTGCTTCCGAAGAAGCAAATACATCAAAATGGTAGAATTTAGTAAATGTATGCAAAGAAGACCAAGCTGCTGCTTTGCAAATCTGATCAACTGAAGCTTCATTCTTAAAAGCCCAAGAAGTGGAAACTGATCTAGTAGAATGAGTTGTAATTCTCTGAGGCGGGGCTTTACCCGACTCGAAATAAGCTTGATGAATCAAAAGCTTTAACCACAATGCCAAAGAAACGGCAGAAGCCTTCTGACCTTTCCTGGAAAAGATAACAAATAGACTAAAAGTCTTCCTGAAATCTTTAGTGGCTTCAACATAATATTTCAGTTCTCTCACCACATCCAAAGAATGTAAAGATCGCTCCAAAGAATTCTTAGGATTAGGACACAAAGAAGGGACAACAATTTCTCTATTAATGTTAGAATTCACAACCTTAGGTAAGAATTTAAATGAAGTCCGCAAAACTGCCTTATCCTGATGGAAAATCAGAAAAGGAGAATCACAAGAAAGAGCAGATAATTCAGAAACTCTTTTAGCAGAAGAGATGGCAAAAAGGCACAACACTTTCCAAGAAAGTAGTTTAATGTCCAAAAAATGCATAAGCTCAAATGGAGGAGCCTGTAAAGCCTTCAAAACCAAAATTAAGACTTCAAGGAGGAGAGATTGATTTAATGATAGGCTTGATACGAACCAAAGCCTGTACAAAACAATGAATATCAGGAAGTTTAGCAAATTTCCTGTGGAATAAAACAGAAAGAGCAGAGATTTGTCCTTTCAAGGAACTTGCAGACAAACCTTTATCCAAACTATCCTGAAGAAACTGTAAAATTCTAGAAATTCTAAAAGAATGCCAAGAGAATTTATGAGAACACCATGAAACGTAAGTCTTCCAAACTCGATAATAAATCTTTCTAGAAGCAGATTTACGAGCCTGCAACATAGTATTAATCACTGAGTCAGAGAAACCTCTATGACTAAGCGTTCAATTTCCATACCTTCAAATTTAATGATTTGAGATCCTGATGGAAAAACTGACCTTGAGATAGAAGGTCTGGCCTTAGTGGGAGTGGCCGAGGTTGGCAACTGGACATCCGAACAAGATCTGCATACCAAAACCTGTAAGACCATGCTTGAGCCACCAGCAGCACAAACGATTGCTCCATGATGATCTTGGAGATCACTCTTGGAAGAAAAAAGGAAATTTATGCTTATCTGATAAATTGATTTCTTCTACTATACGACGAGTCCACGGATTTCATCCTTACTTGTGGGATATTATCCTCCTGCTAACAGGAAGTGGCAAAGAGCACCACAGCAGAGCTGTATATATAGCTCCTCCCTTCTCCTCCATTCGACCGAAGGTTTTAGGAAGAAAAAGGAAAAGCTAAAAAGGTGCAGAGGTGACTGAAGTTGTAAAAATAAAATATAATCTGTCTTAAAGTGACAGGGAGGGCTGTGGACTCGTCGTATCGTAGAAGAAATCAATTTATCAGGTAAGCATAAATTTCCTTTTCTTCTACAAGATACGACGAGTCCACGGATTTCATCCTTACTTGTGGGATACAATACCAAAGCTACAGGACACGGATGAAAGGGAGGGACAAGACAGAGACCTAAACGGAAGGCACCACTGGTTGAAGAACTTTTCTCCCAAAAACAGCCTCAGAAGAAACAAAAGTATCAAATTTGGAAAATTTGGAAAAAGTATGAAGAGACGACCAAGCCGCAGCCTTACAAATCTGTTCAACAGATGCATCGTTTTTAAAGGCCCATGTGGAAGCCACAGCACTAGTAGAATGAGCCGTAATTCTTTCAGGAGGCTGCTGTCCAGCAGTCTCATATGCCAGGCGGATGATACTCCTCAGCCAAAAAGAAAGAGAGAGGTAGCCGTAGCTTTCTGACCCCTACGCTTTCCAGAACAATGAATAATGAAGATGATTGACGGAAATCCTTAGTTGCCTGTAAGTAAAACTTTAAGGCACGGACCACGTCCAGGTTATGTAACAGACGCTCCTTCTTAGAAGGATTAGGACACAAGGAAGGAACATCAATTTCCTGATTAATATTCTTATTTGAAACAACCTTAGGAAGAAAACCAGGTTTGGTACATAAAACCATCTTATCAAAATGAAATATGAGATAGCTGAAAGCTCAGAAACTCTTTGAGCAGAAGAAATAGCAACTAAAAACAGAACTTTCCAAGATAACAATTTAATATCTATGGAATGCATGGGTTCAAACGGAACCCCTTGAAGAACTCGAAGAACTAAATTTAAACTCCAGGGAGGAGTAATTGGTCTAAATACAGGCTTAATTCTAGTTAGAGCCTGACAAAAAGACTGAACATCTGGCACATCTGCCAAACGTTTGTGAAACAAAATTGACAAAGCAGAAATTTGTCCCTTTAAAGAACTTGCTGATAACCCTTTCTCCAATCCTTCTTGGAGAAAAGACAGAATCCTGGGAATCCTAACTTTACTCCATGAGTAACCCTTGGATTCACACCAATAAAGATATTTACGCCATATCTTATGATAGATTTTTCTAGTGACAGGCTTACGTGCCTGTATCAAAGTATCAATGACCGAATCAGAGAATCCTCCCTTAGATAAAATCAAGAGTTCAATCTTCACGCAGTCAGCTGCAGAGAAATTAGATTTGGATGTTGGAAAGGACCTTGAATGAGAAGGTCCTGTCTCAAAGGAAGTTTCCACGGTGGCAGAGAGGACATGTCCACTAAATCCGCATACCAAGTCCTGCGTGGCTACGCAGGCGCTATCAGGATTACTGAAGCTCGATCCTGTTTGATTCGAGCAATCACGCGTGGAAGGAGAAGAAACGGTGGAAACACATAAGCTAGGCTGAACGACCAAGGCACTGCCAAGGCATCTATCAGTGCGGCCTGGGGATCCCTTGACCTGGATCCGTAACATGGAAGCTTGGCATTCTGACGAGATGCCATCAGATCCAGTTCCGGTCTGCCCCACTTGCGAATCAATGAAGCAAACACCTCCTGATGGAGTTCCCACTCCCCAGGATGAAAAATCTGACGACTTAGAAAATCCGCTTCCCAATTTTCTACTCCTGGCATGTAGATTGCCGACAGATAACAAGAGTGGGCCTCCACCCATTGGATTATCTTGGATACTTCTATCATCGCTAAGGAACTCCTTGTTCCCCCCTGATGATTGATATATGCCACAGTCGTGATGTTGTCCGACTGGAATCTGATGAATTTGGCCAAAGCCAACTGAGGCCATGCCTGAAGCGCATTGAATATTGCTCTCAGTTCCAGAATATTGATTGGAAGTAGAGTCCAAACACCCTGAGCCTTCAGGGAATTCCAGACTGCACCCCAGAAGGCTGGCATCCGTTGTCACTATTACCCACGAGGGTCTGCGGAAACAAGTCCCCTGGGACAGATGATCCGGCGACAAAGACCAAAGAAGAGAGTCTCTGGTCTCTTGATCCAGATTTATCTGAGGAGATAAATTTGCATAGTCCCCATTCCACTGTCCGAGCATGCACAGCTGCAGTGGTCTGAGATGAAAGTGAGCAAACGGAATGATGTCCATTGCCGCTACCATTAATCCAATTACCTCCATACACTGAGCCACTGATGGCCAAGAAATGGACTGAAGTGCCCGGCAAGTATTTAGAATCTTTGATTTTCTGACCTCCGTTAGAAATATGTCTACCGAGTCTATCAGAGTTCCCAAGAAGGGGACCCTTGTCTGTGGAACTAGTGAACTCTTTTCTAATGTTCACCTTCCAACCGTGAGTTCTCAGGAAAAAGACAGGACTGTGTCCGTGTGAGATTTTGTCAGATAAGTTGACGCCTGGATCAAAATGTCGTCCAGATAAGGCGCCACTTCTATGCCTCGTGGTCTGAGAACCATCAGAAGAGACCCTAGAACCTTTGTAAAGATTCTGGGTGCTGTGGCCAACTCTCTTTTTTGGGAACCACGAAAATATTTGAGTAAAACCCCTGTCCCTGTTCCGGTTTTGGAACGGGACAAATTACTCCCATGGTAAAGAGGTCTTTTACACAGCGTAAGAATGCCTCTCTTTATCTGGTTTACAGATAATCGTGAAAGATGAAATCTCCCTCTTGGGAGAAAATCCTTGAATTCCAGTTGATACCCGTGGGTCATGATTTCCAGTGCCCAGGGGTCCAGAACATCTCTTGCCCAAGCCTGAGCAAAGAAAGAAAGTCTGCCCCTACTAGATCCGGTCCCGGATCGGGGGCCACCCCTTCATGCTGTCTTTGTAGCAGCAGCATGCTTCTTAGATTGTTTACCTTTATTCCAAGCCTGGTTGGGTCTCCAGACTGACTTAGATTGAGCAAAATTCCCTTCCTGCTTTGTGAAGGAAGAGGAAGCAGAGGGTCCTCCTTTAAAATTTCGAAAGGAACGAAAATTATTTTGTTTACCCCTCATCTTAACAGACTTATCCTGAGGCAGGGCATGGCCTTTAACTCCAGTAATGTCAGAAATGATATACTTCAAATCAGGCCCGAAAAGGGTCTTACCTTTAAAAGGAATAGCTAAAAGCTTAGTTTTTGATGACACATCAGCAGCCCAAGATTTGAGCCATAACGCTCTAGAATAGCAAATCCTGCATTTTTCGCCGCTAATTTAGCAATTTGAAAAGCGGCATCAGTAATAAAAGAATTAGCTAGCTTGAGAGCCTTAATTCTATCCAAAATGTCATCTAATGGAGTCTCAACCTTCAGAGACTTTTCTAGAGCCTCAAACCAAAAAGCTGCTGCAGTAGTTACTGGAACAATGCAAGCCGTAGGTTGTAAAAGGAAACCCTGATTAATAAATAATTTCTTTAGAAGACCCTCTAACTTTTTATCCATAGGGTCTTTGAAAGCACAACTGTCCTCAATAGGTATAGTTGTACGCTTAGCCAGGGTAGATATAGCTCCCTCCACCTTAGGGACCATTTGCCACGAGTCCCGAATGGCGTCTGATATGAGAAACATTTTTCTTAAAAATTAGGAGGGGGAGAAAACTGTATACCTGGTCTATCCCATTCCTTTTTTACAATTTCCGAAATTCTTTTAGGAACCGGAAAAACATCAGTGTAAGTAGGCACTTCTAGATATTTGTCCATCTTACACAATTTCTCTGGTGGTAACACAATAGGGTCACAATCATCCAGAGTCGCTAAAACCTCCCGAACAGGTGGAGGTGTTCAAGCTTAAAGTGAAGGTAAAGTTTAATCATGTGCAATACATGAATGCATTTGTTAATATTAGCCTAAGGTAATCGCTAAGTTTTTTTTCTCAATTTTATTTTTTATTTATTTTATTTCAACATTTTTCTCTTCCTACCGTTGCGATGTGTGACTCCTCCCATAGGCTACTTCCTTGCTTTTTTAGTGTTTGACGTAGAGAGCGGTCCCATCCGCTTTCTACGTCTGCCTAGAGCGCGTTCACAAGCCTCCGTGGAACAGCGCATGCGCAAACATCGATTTCAGTGTCTTCTGCGCAAGCGCAAGTCATGAATCTTTATTACAAGTGTGGATGCGCATACTTCATTCTATGGTGCCATTACTACTAGGCATGCTGAAACTGGAGCGCGTGTTAATTTCTAGATGAAGGATGAAATGTCATCGCATGCGCACATCATCTGGGAGGCGGATGACGCTGATTGACAGCCGCCTAACGGCCAGATTTTCAATAGGCTGTTAAAGAAACGTGGGAATACAAAGTGATGAGCTGCACCAGAGTACTTCTTTTAAAATAACTTTATTGTAGGTCATCAATAACTTCACCAGGGAAGTAACAACAAAGTAGGGGGCTTGGTGGTGTGTGTGGATGACACCCAAAGAGCTATTGCTGACGCGTTTCAGCCGATAGGGCCGTAGTCGTAGCATAAAGCTCTTAATCTCAACTACCTTTAAATACCTTGTGCACAGTTGTGATTGGATAAAAACATTTATCCTGGGCGTCATCCAAAACACACCTATTTATTCCAGTTTCACATACATCGGTTCTAAATAGAAACAAATGTTACATACTGTTAACTAGTCACAAAATTTATATGAATCATCATTGCAAGCATCAAAAAACGAAATATCAAAAAATTGTAATACGTTAGTATACTCGAATTATTTAAAATATTCTAATTCGTTATATAACAGAAAAAACTTTTATAGAGCTTAAATACACTTGCTCTATTTCTGCGAACAAGGCTAAATGAAACTTCCCAATAATGATTATTAATTGTTCTTTTTATAACATTCTGTTATATATTGTCATTAACTACTTACTTGTGTTTATGATTACTTAAAAATTGCTATAGTCCGAAGGTGGGAATAGTTTAAGCTGTCAATGGTGCTCTTTTAATTAAACAAAGATTAACATTAAATAAAGCTTATATATATATGCAGGTAAAACGTACCAATTTTTCCTGGGTCATTCTGAATACACAGACCAAGAACTATTCCCAGAAGTTGATGATATCAAACTCCGAATTTAAACCTAGTGGTATTCTTGTTCTTAGCCTATGTATCCAGAACGCTTCCCTTTTGGACAAGAGCTTGTCCCTATCCCCACCTCTAGTTTTACAAATTACTTTTTCAATAATGGTCCACCTTAAAGTGTCAGCTTTTTTGTTGTGTTTCAAATTGAAATGCTGTATCAACGGAGTAGTCAGTTTACCTGCCTTAATATTATTTACATGTTCACGGATTCTATCTCGTGTTTCTCTAGAAGTGAGACCCGTATATTGAACTCCACATTCTACACAAGTAAGCAAATATACCACGTAAGTGGCTCTACAGTTAAAGCAGGAATAGTGATTGAATCTCTCCCCTGTTACTGTACTCGAGAAGCCTTCTCCACTTTGGAGATAACTGCATGCTATGCATGACGTGTAGCTACATTTGTATACTCCTTTAAACCTTAACCACGATGAATGGTCTGGTCTCATGGAGTGTAACTGTGTGGGGGCAAGAATGTTTCCTAAAGTTTTCCCTCTCTTAAAGGCATATCTGCATCCTCGTGTGACTATATCTTTGAGATCATCATCAGCTGACAACATACGGAAATGTTTCCGTATGATGTTGCAGACCTGATGGTATTGGTTACTGTACCCTGTGATGAAAGTGACACCCTTTGAGATCTCATGTTTAGTTGTTTTTTCTGTCTTTAAAAACTCTGATCGATCTCTCTTCGCTATGTCCATCTTAATTAAGGACACCTCCTTTCTGTTATATCCTCTCTGGCATAAGCGGTTTTCCAAGTCTAAAGCTTGTTTCCCATACTCCTCTTGTGTGGTACAGTTTCGTCTGAGACGTATGAACTGTCCTTTTGTGACTGATCTGAAAACCCTTCTGGGATGATTGCTTCTTGCGTGAAGCAATGTGTTCCCAGAAATGGGTTTTCTATACACCTTAGTGTGTATCTTATTGCCCTTACTCATAAGGGTCACATCCAGATAATTTAGTTGGCTCGCATTGTACTCAAAGGTAAATTTGATTCCTACAGTGTTGTCATTTAGGTACATAAGGAAATCCCTGGCTTCTTTTTCATTGCCCTCCCAGATGATCAAAAGATCATCTATATATCTCTTATAATATTTTATCTTATTTGTCCAAGGTCCACCACATCCATAGATGTGGGACAGCTCCCACCACCCCATAAAGAGGTTGGCATAGGAGGGGGCAAACTTAGCCCCCATAGCTGTCCCACATCTCTGGAGGTAGTGGACCCCTTCAAATAGAAAAAAATTTGTGGGTCAATAGAAACTCAGTTACCCTTAAAATGTACTGACAAAATTGTGAATCAAAAGTAGTCATTCGTTTTAAAAAGAATGATATCGCTTCCAGACCTTTTTTATGAGGAATGGATGAGTACAATGCAGTTACATCTATGGATAACCAACTAAAATTTTCCTGCCAAGATATAGATTCAAGTTCAATCAAAAGTTGCTTGGTGTCTCTCAGATAACTATATAAATTTGACACCATTGGCTGTAAAATGGAGTCCAACCACTGAGACATTGGCTCAATAAGAGAGCCAATGCCACTAATGATTGGACGGCCCTTTACTTCTGTTAATGACTTGTGAACTTTTGGCAGGAAATTGAAGATCGGCATAACAGGGGAATCAACCATTAAGAACTTACATGTTTTATCATCGAGAAAGCCTGCTTCTTTACCATCATCAATTAGATGTGATAGTTCTCGACTGAACCTTAATGTGGGGTCACTTAGTAATTGTAAATACTGAGATGGGTCCGATAGCTGTCGTGTTGCCTCCTGAACAAAGAAGCTCCTGTCCATGACAACTACCGACCCACCCTTGTCTGCTGACCTTATGACCCGATTCTTGTCCCCCTTAAGTTCTTTAAGAGCTGCTGCCTCTTCTCTATTTAAGTTCTGATGTGTAGTGGTTCTAACCACATAGGCTAGTTCAGTCAGATCTTTCTCTACTCTTTTTTGAAACCGTTCCAAAATATCCCCTCTTACCTGTATGGGATAAAATTTAGAGGCACAGGAAAGACTTGGGCCACTATGTACCATATTAGTGTCTGAGGATAATTCCATACTGGAGTTTTCAAGAATAAAATTCTCAAATGTCTCCAAATCACACACTTCCTGAAACGTCAAAGCTTCAATTGAACCAGATTTATTTGTAACATCAATTATAGCATTAATCAGATCATCATTATCACCCATATTCTTTTGTGCAAAATACTTTTTAACTGTTAGATTCCTGATCAGTTTATTTACGTCCACCAGTGTTTGAAAAAGATTGAAAGTATCAGCTGGCACGAAACTTAGGCCATAACTTAAAACTTTTGTTTCAATACAACTGAGTGGACGCGACGAAAGATTGATCACCGAATCTAGCAGTATTTCGTTCTTGATCTGCCCCTCCTGGGGGGTTGTCGCTGCTGTAAGGGACCTTCTTTTAGAATCCCTTTCCCTTTTGTATCGCTTCCCCCCCCCTTCGAACCCTTGTGGGACTTTGGAAAAAACCTGCGCTATGTCTGATCTATCCTGTTCTCTTTGGAACCCTCTATCTGTCTCTTGTTCTAAGGCCTGATATCGAGAAGCCTCAACCTCTGTGGGTGTAGTTGCTAAATGAGTTAAGGAGATCTCTGGGTTTGTGTTTGTGTGAGAAGCCCTCTCCTGTACTATATTTTCTTCCTCTCCAGATGTAGAACAATCACCCGAGGACTCTGCCTCACTTTCATTAAAAGTTACTTTTTTAGACTTGAAAGCTAATTTATTTGATCTTTTACCTGACTTCTTGCTTTTTGGAAATCTTTTTTGATCGTTCTCCCTTCTATAGTTAGTTCTTTGTTTTCGGTTCCAAATATAAATTTTATTATTCTCATAATCACTAAGATCCCTTAGGTATTTATCATGTTTAATAGCCATGATCAATGCTTTAGACTCTGCTATAGTAGCCTGTAAAATTGAGTCATATTTTTGAAACTTTAACTCTTTGCTGCGTATATTTAGTTCAATCTGCAAAACATCAATTTCTCTAGAAACAGTAACTAACATTTTGGATTTAAACTCAATCAACATTCCCATCAATTTTAATGAACAGTCCGATAAGACCCCATTCCAGACTCTTATGAATTCTTCATCTTCCACCTGAAATGTGGGAAATTTGTTGACCCTTAGACCACGGGGTATCATTCCCTGCTTTAAATATTTCTGCAGTGTCCAAATGTCCCATTTTAATCTTATTTCTTTATCCAGGAGGGATTCAAGATGCTCGAATAACTTGCTTAAACTGTAAGTAGAAAATTCAGAGGAAAATACATTTTCTATTTCTGTGGTATTTTCCAAACGTTCATCAGAAGTTTGCAATGAATAAAATTTTGTAACTTCCATGTCCCCTATATTATCCATACTTGTTGTTGTGTTCAGTGTCCTTATAACCGCAAGATAAGCCAAAAAACAGTGTATCAGTGCTCAACCACACTCTACAGGAAACCAACTGTGTATATGTTTGTAAAAAGTCAATGTTCGTGTGAGCACCTGAACAACTGCACAGTCTTTATATTTTGTTAAAGTTAAAGTTAACTTCTGTTCCTTTGAATATTAGCCGGAACAGGTGGTATTTGTTAAAGACTCACCCCGCTTGAGGATCCCTGCCAGGTACCGCAGCTGTAAAGGAGAATCGCCCGTCCACAGAGAGCGTGCATTCACATTCCGATTTGCGTTTAGGCCATGGGTTTGCTTTGTCAGAGTCCCTTCATATGCCTCCGGCTTCGTCACTGCTCCCCTCCTGGGCCGTTGCTCCACTTGCGGTAACCTGCGGTGACTTGGCGTGTGACGTCACCGATTCTCTTGGCTCGCGGCTTCTGGATCCTTTCGCCGTCGGATCAACCTCAGGTGTTGGCTTAATCACCTTGCGGATATGGAAGTGTCAATGTGCTTGCTCCGTTTCTCGAATAACAGAATACAAAGTGATGAGCTGCACCAGAGTACTTCTTTTAAAATAACTTTATTGTAGGTCACCAATAACTTCACCAGGGAAGTAACAACAAAGTAGGGGGCTTGGTGGTGTGTGTGGATGACACCCAAAGAGCTATTGCTGACGCGTTTCAGCCGATAGGGGCGTAGTCGTAGCATAAAGCTCTTAATCTCAACTACCTTTAAATACCTTGTGCACAGTTGTGATTGGATAAAAACATTTATCCTGGGCGTCATCCAAAACACACCTATTTATTCCAGTTTCACATACATCGGTTCTAAATAGAAACAAATGTTACATACTGTTAACTAGTCACAAAATTTATATGAATCATCATTGCAAGCATCAAAAAACGAAATATCAAAAAATTGTAATACGTTAGTATACTCGAATTATTTAAAATATTCTAATTCGTTATATAACAGAAAAAACTTTTATAGAGCTTAAATACACTTGCTCTATTTCTGCGAACAAGGCTAAATGAAACTTCCCAATAATGATTATTAATTGTTCTTTTTATAACATTCTGTTATATATTGTCATTAACTACTTACTTGTGTTTATGATTACTTAAAAATTGCTATAGTCCGAAGGTGGGAATAGTTTAAGCTGTCAATGGTGCTCTTTTAATTAAACAGTCAGTACATTTTAAGGGTAACTGAGTTTCTATTGACCCACAATTTTTTTTTTCTATTTGAAGGGGTCCACTACCTCCAGAGATGTGGGACAGCTATGGGGGCTAAGTTTGCCCCCTCCTATGCCAACCTCTTTATGGGGTGGTGGGAGCTGTCCCACATCTATGGATGTGGTGGACCTTGGACAAATAAGATAAAATATTATAAGAGATATATAGATGATCTTTTGATCATCTGGGAGGGCAATGAAAAAGAAGCCAGGGATTTCCTTATGTACCTAAATGACAACACTGTAGGAATCAAATTTACCTTTGAGTACAATGCGAGCCAACTAAATTATCTGGATGTGACCCTTATGAGTAAGGGCAATAAGATACACACTAAGGTGTATAGAAAACCCATTTCTGGGAACACATTGCTTCACGCAAGAAGCAATCATCCCAGAAGGGTTTTCAGATCAGTCACAAAAGGACAGTTCATACGTCTCAGACGAAACTGTACCACACAAGAGGAGTATGGGAAACAAGCTTTAGACTTGGAAAACCGCTTATGCCAGAGAGGATATAACAGAAAGGAGGTGTCCTTAATTAAGATGGACATAGCGAAGAGAGATCGATCAGAGTTTTTAAAGACAGAAAAAACAACTAAACATGAGATCTCAAAGGGTGTCACTTTCATCACAGGGTACAGTAACCAATACCATCAGGTCTGCAACATCATACGGAAACATTTCCGTATGTTGTCAGCTGATGATGATCTCAAAGATATAGTCACACGAGGATGCAGATATGCCTTTAAGAGAGGGAAAACTTTAGGAAACATTCTTGCCCCCACACAGTTACACTCCATGAGACCAGACCATTCATCGTGGTTAAGTTTTAAAGGAGTATACAAATGTAGCTACACGTCATGCATAGCATGCAGTTATCTCCAAAGTGGAGAAGGCTTCTCGAGTACAGTAACAGGGGAGAGATTCAATCACTATTCCTGCTTTAACTGTAGAGCCACTTACGTGGTATATTTGCTTACTTGTGTAGAATGTGGAGTTCAATATACGGGTCTCACTTCTAGAGAAACACGAGATAGAATCCGTGAACATGTAAATAATATTAAGGCAGGTAAACTGACTACTCCGTTGATACAGCATTTCAATTTGAAACACAACAAAAAAGCTGACACTTTAAGGTGGACAATTATTGAAAAAGTAATTTGTAAAACTAGAGGTGGGGATAGGGACAAGCTCTTGTCCAAAAGGGAAGCGTTCTGGATACATAGGCTAAGAACAAGAATACCACTAGGTTTAAATTCGGAGTTTGATATCATCAACTTCTGGGAATAGTTCTTGGTCTGTGTATTCAGAATGACCCAGGAAAAATTGGTACGTTTTACCTGCATATATATATAAGCTTTATTTAATGTTAATCTTTGTTTAATTAAAAGAGCACCATTGACAGCTTAAACTATTCCCACCTTCGGACTATAGCAATTTTTAAGTAATCATAAACACAAGTAAGTAGTTAATGACAATATATAACAGAATGTTATAAAAAGAACAATTAATAATCATTATTGGGAAGTTTCATTTAGCCTTGTTCGCAGAAATAGAGCAAGTGTATTTAAGCTCTATAAAAGTTTTTTCTGTTATATAACGAATTAGAATATTTTAAATAATTCGAGTATACTAACGTATTACAATTTTTTGATATTTCGTTTTTTGATGCTTGCAATGATGATTCATATAAATTTTGTGACTAGTTAACAGTATGTAACATTTGTTTCTATTTAGAACCGATGTATGTGAAACTGGAATAAATAGGTGTGTTTTGGATGACGTCCAGGATAAATGTTTTTATCCAATCACAACTGTGCACAAGGTATTTAAAGGTAGTTGAGATTAAGAGCTTTATGCTACGACTACGGCCCTATCGGCTGAAACGCGTCAGCAATAGCTCTTTGGGTGTCATCCACACACACCACCAAGCCCCCTACTTTGTTGTTACTTCCCTGGTGAAGTTATTGGTGACCTACAATAAAGTTATTTTAAAAGAAGTACTCTGGTGCAGCTCATCACTTTGTATTCTGTTATTCGAGAAACGGAGCAAGCACATTGACACTTCCATATCCGCAAGGTGATTAAGCCAACACCTGAGGTTGATCCGACGGCGAAAGGATCCAGAAGCCGCGAGCCAAGAGAATCGGTGATGTCACACGCCAAGTCACCGCAGGTTACCGCAAGTGGAGCAACGGCCCAGGAGGGGAGCAGTGACGAAGCCGGAGGCATATGAAGGGACTCTGACAAAGCAAACCCATGGCCTAAACGCAAATCGGAATGTGAATGCACGCTCTCTGTGGACGGGCGATTCTCCTTTACAGCTGCGGTACCTGGCAGGGATCCTCAAGCGGGGTGAGTCTTTAACAAATACCACCTGTTCCGGCTAATATTCAAAGGAACAGAAGTTAACTTTAACTTTAACAAAATATAAAGACTGTGCAGTTGTTCAGGTGCTCACACGAACATTGACTTGTTAAAGAAACGTGATCAACCCATGAAAACAAAAAAAACGGGTTGAATTTGCCAACAAGAAATAAGTGAGTACAAACAGCGATAACTTACTTTAGCATTTTAGATATTTTAAAAAAAATTATGAATGAAACTCATATTCATTTTGTGCAAAAAATGTTAGTAGATTTTCATAGAGAAGTAACTTTACCTTCACTTTAAATTTAAAGGACATGACGTCCGAATCTGTCTGAGGTAACACCCTCTAAAAAGTTTTTAGACACAATTATGTAAAAGTCGACAAAAATACCCTCTACACCTCGCCACAGCTCTGCTGTGGCGCCTACCTGCCCCCAGGGTACTTCGAAATGACTCGACAACAATCCGGATAAGAAAACCCCTGCTTAGGCTCAACCGGAGCTAATGTCTGCTGCTTCCCAGCCAGTACAGAGCGCGACAAAAATAAGCCCCGCCCATCATGACCGATGACCGTGTAGGCCTGAACAACCGCATGGTGAAGCGGTTTCAATTATAAACCATGTGGAAACCTTTAACCCCAAAGTAACTCTCAATACGGTCAAACTGTTTTCCTCAAACAAAAAAAACGTTAAGCATTTATCTCCCAGTGTCTCTTTATAAATGTAGTGCCCATTATAATGTTTGGCCCAAAATATCAACTGAATAAATAAAGTATAGGTTTCAGTAACACCCCCTTTGTTTTACAGGTCTACTGCTTACCCCTTCCCTTGCAGGGAAATAAATGTCAGCCAGTTCTGATATACCAAGTCTCCTCAGAAATAAAGGGCTGCACATACCTCAGTACTGCTTGTAGCAAAAACCGTTCTCCACACTGAAGATGTCTCTTGTATTACCTTCAGGAGCTCTGTGGGAACCAACGTGGATCTTAGTTACAGCTGCTAAGATCATTAACCTCAGGGCAGACATCTTCTTCCATATCCCCCTGAGGGAAATAATACTCACCGGTACCATTTAAAATAAAAAAACTTCTTGATTGAAGAAACTAAAACAAACACCTCCCTTTACCTCTTCCTAGTACAAACACAGGCAAAGAGAATGACTGGGGGTGGAGGGGAAGGGAGGAGCTATATATACAGATCTGCTGTGGTTCTCTTTGCCACTTCCTGTTAGCAGGAGGATAATATCCCACAAGTAAGGATGAAATCCGTGGACTCATCGTATCTTGTAGAAGAAATATAAGCAGGTTGATAACAATACGGAAGTGTCAATGCATCCACTGCTTCCGCCTGAGGATCCCTGGACAGGTACCTGGGAAGTTTTTTTTAGATGAGATGCCATCAGATCTATTTCTGGAAGCCCCCACACATCTGAACAATTTGAGAAAACACATCTGGGTGGAGTGACCATTCTCCCGGATGTAAAGTCTGACGACTGATATAATCCGCTTCCCAATTGTCTATACCTGGGATATGAACTGCAGAAATTAGACAGGAGCTGGATTCTGCCCAAACAAGTATCCGAGATACTTCTTTCATAGCTTGAAGACTGAGTCCTACCCTGATGATTGACATATGCCACAGTTGTGATATTGTCTGTCTGAAAACAAATGAACGATTCTCTCTTCAACAGAGGCCAAAACTGAAGGGCCCTGAGAATTGCAAAATATCGAGTGGTAATCTCGCCTCTTTAGATTTCCTAACCCCTTGTGCTGTCAGAGATCCCCAGCTCCCCAACCCGAAAGACTCGCATCTGTTGTGATCACAGTCCAGGTTGGACAAACGAAAGAGGCCCCTAGAATTATACAATGGTGATCTAACCACCAAGTCAGAGAAAGTCGAACATTGGGATTTAAGGATATTAATTGTGATATCCTTGTATAATCCCTGCACTATTTGTTCAGCATACAAAGCTGGAGAGGTCTCATGAAAATGAGCAAAGGGGATCCCGTCCGATGCTGCAGTCATAAGACCTAAAACTTCCATGCACATAGCTACTGAAGGGAATGACTGAGACTGAAGGTTCCGACAAGCTGCAACCAATTTCAAACGTCTCTTGTCTGTTAGAGACAAAGTCATGTACACTGAATCTATCTGGAAACCTAAAAAGGTTACCTTTGCCTGAGGAATCAAAGAACTTTTTGGTAAATTGATCCTCCAACCATGTCTTTGAAGAAACAATACTAGTTGATTTGTGTGAGATTCTGCAGAACGTAAAGACTGAGCGAGTACCAAGATATCGTCCAAATAAGGAAACACCACAATACCCCGCTCTCTGATTACAGAGAGTAGGGCACCGAGAACCTTTGAAAAGATTCTTGGAGCTGTCGCTAGGCCAAAAGGAAGAGTAACAAATTGGTAATGCTTGTCTAGAAAAAGAGAATCTCAGGAACTGATAGTGATGCGGATGAATCGGAATATGAAGATATGCATCTTGTAAGTCTATTGTGGACATATAATGCCCTTGCTGAACAAAAGGCAGAATAGTCCTTATAGTCACCATCTTGAAAGTTGGTACTCTTACATATCGACTCAAAATCTTTAGATCCAAAACTGGGCAGAATTAATTTTCTTTCTTTGGGACAATGAACAGATTTGAATAAAACCCCAGACCCTGCTCCTGAAACGGAACTGGCATGATTACCCCTGATGGCTCCAGGTCTGAAACACACTTCAGGAAAGCCTGAGCCTTTACTGGGTTCACTGGAATGCGTGAGGAAAAAAAAAAATCTTCTCACAGGTGGTCTTACTCTGAATCCTATTCTGTACCCCTGAGATACAATACTCTAAATCCAATGATTTTGGACCGAATTGATCCAAACATCTTTGAAAAATTTTAATCTGCCCCTACCAGCTGAGCTGGAATGAAGGCCGCACCTTCATGCGGACTTGGGGGCTGGCTTTGATCTCTTAAATGGCTTGGATTTATTCCAATTTGAGGAAGGCTTCCAATTGGAAACAATTTCCTTTGGGGAAGGATTAGATTTCTGTTCCTTATTATGTCGAAAGGAACGAAAACGTTTTAGATTTACCCTTGGGGTTTTTTTTATCCTGAGGCAAAAAAAAAAAACTCCCTTCCCCCCAGTGACAGTTGAAATTATTGAATCCAACTGAGAACCAAATAATTTGTTACCTTGGAAAGAAAGAGATAGCAATCTGGACTTAGAAGTCATATCAGCATTCCAAGATATGAGCCACAAAGCTCTTCTAGCTAAAATAGCTAAAGACATATCTAACATCAATTTTGATTATATCAAAAATGGCATCACAAATGAAATTATTAGCATGTTGAATCAACTTAACAATGCTAGACAAATCATGATCCGATACTCGTTGCACTAAAGTTTCCAACCAAAACAAAAAGTTGAAGCAGCTGCAACATCAGCCAAAGAAATTGCAGGCCTAAGAAGATGACTTGAATATAAATAAGCCTTCCTTAGATAAGATTCAAGTTTCCTATCTATAGGATCTTTAAAAAAAAAAAAAAAAAAAAAGTACTATCTTCCATAGGAATAGTAGTATGTTAAACAAGAGTAGAGATAGCCCCATCAACTTTGGGGATCTTTTCCCAAAACTCCAATCTAACTGCTGGCAAAGGATACAATTTTTTAAACCTTGAAGAAGGAATAAAAGTACCAGGCCTATTCCATTCTTTAGAAATCATATCAAAAATAGCATCAGGAACTGGAAAAACCTCTGGAATAACCACAGTAGGTTTATAAACAGAATTTAAACGTTTACTAGTTTTAATATCAAGAGGACTAGTTTCCTCCATATCCAATGTAATCAACACTTCTTTTAATAAAGAACGAATATACTCCATTACATTTTAAATAAATAAGAAGATTTGTCAGTGTCAATATCTGAGGCAGGATATTCTGAATCAGATAGATCCTCATCAGAGAAGGATAAATCAGTATGTTGCCGGTCATTTGAAAATTTCATCAACTCTATGAGACATTTTAAAAGACCTTTTACGTTTATTAGAAGGCGGAATAGCAGACAAAGCCTTCTGAATAGAATCAGAAATAAATTCTTTTAAATTTACAGGTATATATTTTGCATTAGATGTTGAGGGAACAGCAACAGGTAAGTAACCACTACCGATGGATACATTTTCTGCATGTAAAAGTTTATAATGACAACTATTACAAATCACAGCTGGGAGGTATAATCTCCACAAGTTTACAACAAATGCACTTAGCTTTGGTAGAACCGTTATCAGGCAGCAGGGATCCAACAGTGAATTCTGAGACAGGATCAGATTGAGACATCTTGCAAATGTAAGAGTAAAAAAACATATAAAGCAAAATGATCAATTTCCTTATATGGCAGTTTCAGGAATGGGAAAAAAAAGGCAAAAAGCATAGCCCTCTGACATAGAAAAAGGCAAGAGGCAAATAGGAATGCAGTCTTAAATAATGAAAATATTTGGCGCCAAGTATGACGCACAACAAACAGAAAAATATTTTTTGGCGCCAAAAACGTCCGGAAACGAAACAGTCGCGTCATAGATGACGTAACCTTGTGAAGGACTCAGCGTCAACTAAGACGCCGGAAATGATGAATTTGCACCAACGAACGTAACTTCGCACCAAAAAAATCCCACGCCAAAAATGACGCAATAAACTTTGGCATTTTGCGCCTTGCGAGCCTAATTCTGCCCACGAATTTAAAAGAATCAATTTGAAAAAAAGACTATACCCCAGGTAAGAAATACATTTTCATAAAAAAGCATTTCCCAGATATGAAACTGACAGTCTGCAAAAGGAAATATACTGAAAACCTGAATCATGGCAAATATAAGTACAATACATATATTTAGAACTTTATATAAATACATAAAAGTGCCAAACCATAGCTGAGAGTGTCTTAAGTAATGAAAACACACTTACCAAAAGACACCCATCCACATATAGCAGATAGCCAAACCAGTACTGAAACGGTTATCAGTAGAGGTAATGGAATATGAGAGTATATCGTCGATCTGAAAAGGGGAGGTAGGAGATTAATCTCTACGAACGATAACAGAGAACCTATGAAATAGATCTCAGTGAGGAAAACCATTGCATTAAATAAGCGATACTCCATTCACATCCCTCTGACATTCACTGTACTCTGAGAGGAATCAGGCTTCAAAATGCTGAGAAGCGCATATCAACATAGAAATCTTAGCAAAAACTTACTTCACCACCTCCATAGGAGGCAAAGTTTGTAAAACTGAATTCTGGGTGTAGTGAGGGGTGTATTTATAGGCATTTTGAGGTTTGGGAAACTTTGCCCCTCCTGGTAGGATTGCATATCCCATAAGTCACTAGCTCATGGACTCTTGCTAATTACATGAAAGATAACCTAAATAAATACTTTTGCTTATAAAATGTATTTAGTGTTTACTGTCCCTCTAATTGGTTGCTGGGACCACCACTACCCTTAAAATATTTGTTATTTTTTTTTTTGGGGGGGGGGGGGAGAAAAAAAAAAAGTTAGGAGATTAAAATGAATGTATGTGATGTAATAAATTGTTTGTGAAACACTAGTTCTCTAGAAATAAGTATCTGAAAAATGTACAGTATCTTGATTTAAATAATGTGCATGTAAAATATGAAAGGGAAAAAAAAATGCACCTCCTCCTGAATTAAAATTAATCTTTCATGATTCAGACAGAACATGTAATTTAAACAACTTTCTAATTTACATTTGGTATCAAGTTTGTTTCATTCTTTTGGTATCCTTTGTTGAACATCATAACTAGGTAGGCTCAGGAGCAGCAATGGACTACTGGGAGCTAGCTGGCTATTAGTGCTTGTACATATATAACTCTTGTTATTGGCTCACCAGATGTGTTCAGCTAGCTCCCAGTACTTAATTGATGCACCTTTAACAATGGATACCAAAAGTGAATGAGGCAAATTTGATAATAGAAGTAGAATTAGAATTTGTTTAAAAACTTTTCCTTTCCAGTACCTCACAATCTTTTCCCAAAATCATTAAGCAGCTATGAAAGACAGGACAGCTGCTTCCCTCTTGCTCCTTGCAGATGAGCTTTTTTCTGCTGTAAGTACATCGAGATGTGTAACATTCTTCCTGTAACAACAACCCTTACATATTACAGATTGAAAAGTTTCCAAAGTGAGACCATCATGTTCGCCCCCCAGTACTATGGCTCAATCAAAATACAGGAATCAAGAATAAATTTCTCTTTTCAGGGATTTATTTTAATATTAAATATTACTGACAGCATATGCAGCAAATCTTTGTAGGAAAGACAAGGGCCACACAGGCACACACACACATATATACATATCAGTGGTGCTTCTACATGTGTGTAAATCCAGTCTTTCAGGTTGCACAACTATTGTGCTGAGTAGGAGGCTCAAAATAGCCCCCACACTGTTTCTTCCCACCTAGCCATACACCCAATAATACCCTAGTGACACGCAATTCTGCCCACTGAACACCTGTAACTTTACCCACCTAATCTGACTCCTCCCACTGAATGCCCACAACATTGCCTGACAGTGTCAGGATACGCATTCACCAACCCCCATTTATCAGATGCTGGAACTGCTACAGATATTGGTGGTTAATGTAATGGCTGTTAAGAAAAACAATATTGAAAATAAATAATAGTATTTTATCAGATTGACAAAAATGGTTAAATTAAAGTGAATGTAAATTTTGATGCTAAAGTGCCCGGTTTTTAAAACTTTGATTAAAAATAGGGGCACTATAATTCATCAAAATTTTCATTTCACTCCTGTTGTGAAAAAAAAACTTACCTTTTAATCTTCACAGCAGCTCCAGCTTCCTCCACCCATTTCAAAGCCTCTTCCTGGGTCTAAAATGAGGCATCCGGCTTCCTCCAATTACAGCAGTGAATCAGACACTGATTCCCCTGGGGGGGGGAGCTGTGATTGGAGGCTGACCTATCAATCAGTTTTGACATCATAAATGGCTTGTGAGACCGGAGGAACCTGGAGATGCTGTGAAGTTTAAAAGGTAAGTTTTTTGTCACAACAGGAGTGAAATGTAAACTTTGATGAATTAAAGTGCCCCTGTTTTTAATCAAAGTTTTAAAAACCAGGCACTTTAGCATCAAAATTTACATTCACTTTAATCTTACTATTAAAATGATGAAGGGACCCTAAAGTCAAAATTAAACTTTCATGACTCAGACAGAACATGAATAAAAAAGGACAGTAAAGTTCAAATGAAATGTACATGAGTAAGATAGAGCATGTCATTTAAACAACTTTCCAATTTACTTCTATTATCTAATCTGCTTTGTTCTTTTTCATATACTTTGTTGAAGTGTAAACATAGTTAAGCTGATAGGAGCTCAGGAGTGTGCACGTGTCTTTAGCATCCTTTATCAGTGATTACAACTATAAATAATATTCCTATAAACATTGTTGTATACACTCATGTACATGTGCCTGAGCTCACCAACAGTTACTCTTTAACAAAGGATTCTAAGAGAACTAAGTAAACCGATAATAGAAGTAGACTGAAAAGTGGATTAATATCTCATACTTTATCCAATCCATTTAAGTTTTAATTTTTCACGTTACTGTCGCTTTAACAAACTCTCCCTTTGCTTTCATTACGGTTTACAATCTTTATTTGCAGATATGTGCAGCCAAGAAATTTTTGCTCAGAATATTCGGTGGCTGCACTATTCGCTTAAAATTAAAAGAATACTGAAGTTTAGATTGTTTTTCATTAAAACTAATGTAAATGTTTCAAAGCTACAGGTGAAAAGAGTAAACCTCTCTCACAACTCATATTCTCTAAGCATGTTACACCTGCAGGTCTGAAAGGAGAAAAACACAGAGGCGCCAAATGGCCTAGTACCATCAACACAAGAATGGATATAAATGTGACAAAAGGCTACTCACAGACAAATGGCACCCAATAGTGATATTAGACGGAGTGGAACCTCTCAGTTGTCCAGCTCACTGTACAGGGGCATTCAATATCTGAAGTGGTCTCCCAGACAAAGTCACCAGTATATTCCTGCATATGTCCTTGGTACATTGGGCTCCTGGATCCCCAGATGAATTTGTGTTTAAATAGCAGTGTAAAATCTCCTGAGACACAGAAGATTACAAGTGGAGAGCATTCGATAGCGCAGGATCTGTTTCAGCACCACAAGGAGATGGACAGCTCCCATCATTACAAGTACAGCTTCCCACCTGGGTTCATCTTTATACCACCTGATTACTATATTTTACTATAAGCCTGTAACATTCAAACACAAATTCATCTGGGGATCCAGGAGCACAATGTACCAAGGACATATGTAGGAATATACTGATGACTGTCTGGGAGACCACTTCAGACATATAAATGCCCCTGTACAGTTAGCTGGACAACTGAGAGGTTCCAGTCTGCCTGTTAGCACTTTTTGGTGCCATTTGTCTGTGAGTAGCCTTTTGTCACATTTATATCCATTCTTGTGTTGATGGTACTAGGCCATTTGGCACCTCTGTGTTTTTCTCCTTTCAGATCGTTTGAACCATCAGCATCTTGACCTTCCTATGACAGAGAGCTGCCTCTACTCCCCTCAGAGTGTTTATTTACTTTTTTTTATGATTTTTCATGATTGTTTTGGTATTATCTTGATTATTGTATTTTTTTTTTTATTTATCACGTATGGTGTTTTAGGTTGTCATATCTGGGAAGAGCACCCCCTAGAGGAGACGTGCGTAAGCACACGTTTATTTTTAATTTTTATCAACACCTGTAGGTTTCACTGATTTATCTTGACTGCTGTTTGCTGGTGAAGTTTGTTCAAAGCTCACAATACACTTCTTTATCTAGCAGAAAATCAATGTTACTAAATTAGACGCATATAGAAGTTAAACAGTATTATTTCATTGTTTCAGTATAAACTGTATTTGCTACAAACTGAAAACATAAATCAAAGCCAGGTTCTCCCTTGTTAACCTCACTTTCTTCTGTGGGATTTTGTATCCCAGAGAGCTTAATTATTTTCCGTAAGAGAGGTGGCTCAACTCTCTGGAATTTCCACAGTCTGCCCTTTTCTTCAGAGAATTAAAGGATGACTAAACACATTAGAATAGCAAAATCAATAAATGCACAATAACTAGATATTTCAAAAGCATTAAAAAGGAAGCAAAGTACATGAATAGCAGATTTTTTTTCTGACAAATTTCAGTTAGTTTTAGTTAGTGCCTCCCCATGGCATCATGTGACAGTTTTCAGCCAATCACAAAAATATATGTATATTCTGTGAATCTTACACACTCAGCTGTTGCATATACAAATATTGTGCATATTTAAATTATGGATGTAAATTGGAAAGGAGGTTTCAACTTGTAAGTTTAATTTTTACTTTAGTGGTCCTTTTAAAAAGGACATTATACCCAAATGTTGAATCCCTTGAAAGTAATGTAGTGTATTGGTAAAAAGCTGGCTAGAAAATATCACCTTAACATCTCTCTGTATAAATTTCCTCAGTAGCCATAACCCATTGTAAAAGGGACTTAAATCATCCAATTAAGATTCATGCCTCAGGGCTTGCAAGGGAGCTTACTATGAAATTCCGTGAGATTTCAGTGACACCCATCAGATCACAGTAAAGCAAAGTGTAAACTAATAATGCCGATAGCAGGTTCCCCCTGTAGACAGATTCTTAGATTAAAAATGTGCTGGAGAAGAAGAACTCTGAGTGTGTTCAAAATCTAGGTGCCAGCCCATAACACCATCCCATAATATGATATATATTATTAGTAGTAGTAGCAGCAGTACATATTGTATGATTTCTTGGCTATACACCTTTAAACATCTATCCTAATGTTTATGACGTGTTGTCCTGGTTATCGGAACAGTGAGCATATTTAACTGTACCAAGAAGCCCTTTTTGACAGTCATTTTCTACACAAGCTGCCGACACTAATCCACACCTATTTCCATAAAAGGAATAGAGGGCGTGACCATAATATTATTATGCTGTGATTAATTTAGGTTTATTTGTAGTGAACATTACTTTAGAAGAAAAAAACAACAAACATGGTTCTGTGAACATGGTAAACCAGTTGGGAATTTACTTTTCGATGACCTCAATAGGGTACTAACGTCATGGTGGCTACTAAGGAACAGCAACGGCTATGTAGTGCTGTTTTCCTGTATGGCACCGGATTTACTTCTCTTTAGCAACATTATTTTGATGCATCATTCACACATTTGTTTTTATTTTTGAGTATCATGTTCCGACACCTCTTACAATGGGGTAAATTAATTTTGTTGCTAGGTTAACCCCTTGGCAGTTTCACAAAGGGTAAGGATCATTCATTGTTTATATACTTTGTATTTACTGTGCAGTCTGTTTGTCTGAGGGAGGGACGTTTGTCCCGAAACATCACACATTTATAAGTTGGATAAAATTGTTTGTTTGTTTTTTATTACCGGTATTATTAATTTCAATAGGATTTTTTTTTTTTTTAAATTGCATGTTTTATGAATCATAAAATTTTTATTTTGACTTTATTGTCCCTTTAATGCTATTGCCCCCCACCCCCTGCAAATCTATGCACACAGAATCAACCCATACTAAGTTTTAAGAAGCTCACTGAATAGAAGATTGTTTGGAGTGGAATATATCTGCACAAGGACCTAGGTGTGAGGAGCAAGCATTAAAAATATGTTATCGTTTTAGTTAAATAAAATTATTTAAATTATTATTAAAAGTAATCATTACTTTTCTCCTTCCAATAAAGTACAGCTGAAAAGTTGATCAAATATGAATGATTGACCTATCAAACTGGAAATAGTTCACCTCCCAATAAAATTAATTCATTTCAATGCTCTATCTATGCATAGCTAATGCTATATAACCAAATCAGTAATGGTCTAATGTAACCAGAAAAATAATCAGACAGTTGTAAGAGACTAATTTGAAGGCAACAGTGGCTCTGTGTTGCCTGGGTTGGAAACAAATGCACATACTTAGCAATTTCTTCTAGATACTGTATAAGCTTAGTGACCAGCATTTTGTGATTATCTTGGTGCAGTAGGAGGAAGAAAAAAAAAAAAAGAAACCACCACCACACGCACACCTTTTTTAACACTAAATTAATTGTAGCTGCTGCATTATTATGTTTCCTTAAGCTGCTGTGCACCAATAATTTATATTAAGTTATGCTGGTGGGTTTAGACTATCAGTGTTATTGATTTTGTATTTTCCACAGAGCCGAGCAAAGGAATAAAATAATACAGAGGGTGACAAATGCATATTAATTATAGGAACAAAACAGAATATTAAAAGGGGCATGAAACCCACATTTATTTTCTTTCATGGTTCAGATAGAGAATGGTGATTTTAAACAACTTTCCAATTTTCTTCTATTATCTCATTTGTTTTGTTCCTTTGTTGAAAGGGATAACTAGGTAGGGCTCAGGAGCCGCAGATTGGAGGCTGCACATATATGCCTCATGTTATTGGCTCCCCAAATTACTTCAGCTAGCTCCCAGTAGTGCATTGCTGCTTCTTCAACAAAGGATACCAAGAACATAAAGCAAATAGGAAAAGTTGTTTAAAACTGTATTGTTGATCGTAAAGAAATGTTTCTTTTTTTTTTTTTTAAATGAGCCAAGTCTGTGGAGAGAAACTAACTTATTGGCTATAGCTGACACTGTTCAAAAATATATTTTGTTTGTTATTCTTAGATAATTTTATTGTTAAATTAAGGCTCATATAACTGTTTTACCCATGCAAATAATTTAAAAGTGGTTAAAAACACACTCAGGAACCATAATGCTCTGCATCTCCAAGCCAATCAGAAGTGGCATTTGTACACTAATCATGTGTGGTCTTGTGTTCTGTTCAGGAACAGAACACAAGAGAATCTGATGTTCAGTTCTATATTTAAAAAAATCCCTGGTTTAATCCTTTTGTAGGGTTTAAAGGATTAGGCAGTGGGTTCTACAAAACAGTACCGCTCCCCCATTATAGATGTTACAATTTTAATTTGCGGAATTTACGTCTGATCCAGGGTTCACACACAGCCCTCAAGAGCTCATTCTACTCAACTAAAAGAGTTCACTCTCCATTGAAGTTGCGCTTTGTTACTCCTGTGCTAAATGCAAGTTACTGATCACGACAAACACAATGCAGTCTCTGAGCAATTTTGACCACAGCGCCTTTCTTGCACATATATCCAGCCTTATTCCACCACAAAAATGGCAAGGGTCTGGTGTGGTTTCCATAGGATAGTGCGAAGTTCTATTGCTCCCGCGCCTTCCCTTTTACGCTGTAGCGCCCCCTGGAGAGGCCTGCCTCATACTTTGAAAGCTTCTGGGTTAAATAAACAAGCATTTACTTAATAAAATCCCCTAATGTATTAGAAAATGTTTTATACTTGTGTCGTACAGATATTATAAGGTTTTCCCCAAAATGGCTTTGCTTATGAATAAAAAAAATAATAAATATCAGTTGTATCACAATCGTATAAAATTAAGGAACTTACATGGTTTAAAATCTGACAATCTCAGTGACTATTACTTGTGGCGCCAGTTAGAAGCGATTCTCCTCTGGGAAATGAAGAGAAACCACCAATTCCATTTGCACCTTTTAGCAGTAATGATTTCCACTCTCAATACATGGCTAATGCTCTCTCCGTATTCTTTCCAAGAAACTTAATTAATGAACACTAGAAATCAATAACAGCGTTTAACTGTCTGACTGCTGCAGAGTAATCAAGTAGTAAAATATCTCTTACACTCTATATCAGTTACATTACGATGCATACAGAGGAGGTTATCAGTATGGAGTTCGCCTGACACTAAACGAAGCACATTTGAAAATAGAAGTGAATTTAAAATTATCTTATAATGACCGGCTCTATCTGAATCATGCAAGTTTAATTTTAACTTTCCTATAGCTTTAACCCCATTTTTGGAAATTGAATTAGATGAGGTTAAAGAAACATTAAAAAAAACACATTATATAATTAATAATAAAGAATAATAGAGGTCTTTCTAACATTGTGTGCTCTTTGTGAATCATGTCTGATTTTGGCTTCTACGTCTATTTAATATGAATTCCATCAGCTTTCACATTACTTCTGCAATGCAAAAAATTCCAATATATTTACGTCTTTTTTTTTTTTTTTTTTTTAACAGACCAGAGGCCTTAAAGGGACACTGAACCCAAATTTTTTTCTTTCATGATTCAGAGCAATTTTAAGCAACTTTCTAATTTACTTCTATTATCAATTGTTCTTCGTTCTCTTGCTATCTTTATTTGAAAAAGAAGGCATCTATGCTAAGGAGCCAGCAAATTGTTGGTTGAGAACCATGGATAGCACTTGTTTATTGGTGCTGTCCAATCAGCAAGGACAACCCTGGTTGTTCACCAAAAATGGGCCGGCATCTAAACTTACATTCTTGGTTTTCAACTAAAGATACCAAGAGAATTAAGAAAATTTGATAATAGAAGTAAATTAGAAAGTTGCTTAAAATTGCATGCTCTAAGGCCCATAGCTCTCTTAAACGGAGATTATAAAATTCTCTGTTCGGTTATTGCCGGGCGCCTTCAGGCACCACTTGCCAATGTTATTCACCCGGACCAGGCCGGGTTTCTCCACGGTCGAAATTCCTCAGCAAAAATCAGAGAGGCTATAGTCATTGCAGAATACTTCAGGACCATGCAGATGTCGGAGGGTGGGGGAGACGAGACGGAACCGGACCTGGCTATTGTCTCGATAGATGCAGAGAAAGCATTTGATTCAATACACTTCGATCATCTATTTACTTCTCTGGTTAATTTTGGTTTTAAAGGACCAGTTCTTTAACTTTATTATGAATCTGTACAAAGCACCACGTACAAGTCTGATGGTAAATCAAACTTTCTCATCACAGATAATTCTTGGGAGGGGAACCCGTCAGGGGTGCCCCCTGTCCCCCCTACTCTTCGACATCTCAATCGAACCGTTGGCAATTATGGTCAGACAACAGCTATCAAGAATTAAACTGGGAAACCAGGTTATAAAAATTGCTCTCTATGCTGACGATCTACTCTTATATCTCTCAGACACTAAAACCAGTATTCCTAAACTATTAGATATCACTGCCAGATTCGGGTCCTTTTCGGGCTACAAGATAAATGAAGCAAAATCAGAACTGTTATGGCTCAGACACAATAACAACTCTCCCCCTGTTATCCCTTTTTCTGTGGCCAGAAATTCTCTCAAATACCTAGGTATTTTTATCCCTACTCTATAAGGGGAGATGTATGATCTTAATTTTTCTCCAATTCTAGCAAATATTAAGGAGAAACTCAAAAATTGGCAATCCCTGCCATTATCTATCTCTGGTCGGATCGCCCTATTCAAAATGATTCTGCTCCCAAAACTTCTTATATACTACAGAACATTCCTTTAATTATGCTGGAGAGGGATGTCCGTTGCCTCAATAGCACACTTAGTAGATTTCTCTGGCAGGAGAAAAGACCTAGAATATCCCTAAGTAAACTCTCCCTTCCAAAAGACAGCGGCGGTCTTGCATTACCAGATTTTCGCTCGTACAATTACGCTTTTTTGGTCCGAGTGGTGGCTGATTGGATCTCACATAGCGACTATGTTGCGAATAACTCTTTAGAAGAAGATATATGTAGTCCTTTCTTACCGTTAGCCTTAATTCATTGTCCACCTAAAGAATTACCAGGCGAAATCAAACGACTTAAATCCTTCTCTAACCCGCTGAAGGCTTGGTGGAAAGTGAGTAGCTCACTGTCTTTAAACTGCAAAGTCTCCCAGTATCTCCCATTAAGGGGAAACCCAAAATTTCCTGCAGGCCTAAATTCTGTAATATTTAAAAAATGGCCTGATCTAGGCCTGGACAGGCTGATACAACTCTGGGACACAGAGAGAAAATGTGTCAAATCTTTTGATGAACTAAACACAGAGTTTCAAATCAATAACAAGGAATTCTTCGCATATCTGCAAAGCAGACATCTCCTTTGTGAATTGATGAACGAGACAGGTTGGAACTGGACTCTGGGTAAGCTAGAGAGCTGGCTCACTTTGTTCAAAAATGGTGTCAGATCCATTTCTATGTGTTATCAGTTAATCAAACTCAGCAAGGGTGAATTAGAACTGGAGAAAAATTACTTCCTTATGGAACCGACTGTTACCTCAATCAAATATTGACATAAAAATTGTCCAAACTTCAATTCACAAAGTAGCCCAGATGACTATCAGCCACCTGGCGGGAGATGCATGTCAAACTCTTACATAATTCCTACTTTACCCCCGAAAAGGGCTACAAAATTCACAACCTTAGTTTCAATAAACGTCCAAAATGTGCACTCCCCGCAGCCGATTTAATGCACATGATCTGGAGCTGTCTTAAAATAAGGCATCTTTGGTGGAAGCTAGAGTTCTGGTTCAATAAAACTCTAAAAATTTCTCATCTGGTTCTTACACAGCAACAGATCATCTTCGGTACAAAGCATCACAATTCATATGATAAATTGATATTCCTTTCCATACTGGCAACCAGATACCTTATTTTAAAAAATTGGAAATTAAGAGTAGCTCCATCTATTCCAGAGATCAAGAACTGTCTGAAAAAATAATGCTTGCTAAAACAAAGGGACACTAATTTAGATAATGACTCAGACACCAGACAATTTTTTGCCAAATGGTCAGCCTTTATCAGGTCATTGCCTGATACAGAGATGAATGACCTAATATTTCCATTCAGAAACTCGGAACTGGTGCTTTTGGGTGTCTGGTAACGATCTAACAGTTGAGATGAGCTGAGATGATTTTCTGGGATTCCTCTGGTCTCATATACATGTATTCTCTTCCCCAGTTTCTGGCTCCGGTGGGGGGGGGGGGGGGAGTGGATCCCTCTTGTTTTGTTCTTGTCCCTCCCTTTCCTCTTTTTGTCCTGCCCTCCTCCTCTCTTTTCTTTCATCCTCCCCCCCCCCCTTTTTTTTTTTTTTTTTTTCTTCTTCTTTCCCTCTTCCTTTCTCCTTCTCTTTTTGGTTCTGGTATTTCAGGGTTGGGCTGTTTATTTAAGATAAAATTCAGCAGAACATTTAATTGCTCACTGCTCCTGATTTAAATGTAAAACAATTTTGAACTGTTTGATTTCTGTGATTCCTATGTTACCTGTTTCTGTAAATTACTGCGGATATCTAAATAAAATAATTAAAAAAAAAAAAAATTAAAAAAAAAAATTTAAAAAAAAATTGCATGCTCTATCTGAATCATGAAAGAAAAAAATTGGGTTCAGTGTCCCTTTAAGGCCTCTGGTCTGTTAAAAAAAAAAAAAAAAAAAAAAAAAAAAGACTGTTAACAGACCAGAGGCCTTAAAGGGACACTGAACCCATTTTTCTTTCTTTCATGATTCAGATAGAGCATGCAATTTTAAGCAACTTTCTAATTTACTTCTATTATCAAATTTTCTTAATTCTCTTGGTATCTTTATTTGAAAACCAAGAATGTAAGTTTAGATGCTGGCCCATTTTTGGTGGACAACCAGGGTTGTCCTTGCTGATTGGACAGCACCAATAAACAAGTGCTGTACATGGTTCTGAACCAACAATTTGCTGGCTCCTTAGCATAGATGCCTTCTTTTTCAAATAAAGATAGCAAGAGAACGAAGAACAATTGATAATAGAAGTAAATTAGAAAGTTGCTTAAAATTGCATGCTCTGAATCATTATAGAAAAAATTTGGGTTCAGTGTCCCTTTAAAAGTAAATAGGTAAATAAAAATCTAGTGGACCATTAAATTCACATACAGTTTTATTTGTAATAAGATTCAGTTATTTGCTCTTAAGGACGGGCTGCTGCATAGCATACAGGATATCATATATAATCATACTCTCTGTATCCCTGAGACATTCACAGAGATTGTATCAGTACACAGCACAGTGATCACACAAAGTTCCACCCTTACAAGTTAAAGGGGTAGGAAACCAACATTTTTTCCCCCACTATTTGGATAGAAAATAACATTTTAAACAACTTTCCAATTTACTTCTATTATTAAATTTGTTTCATTCTCTTGGTATCCTTTGCTGAATGAACAGTATTGCACTACTGGCAGCTAGCTGAACACATCTAGTTAGCCAATCACAAAAGACAAATGTGTGCAGGCACCAATTAGCAGCTAGCTCCCACTAGTGTAGGATATGTGCATATTCCTTTTCAACAAGAGATAACAAGAGAACAAAGCACATTTAAAAGAGTCTTAAAATGACACGCTCTATATGAATCATGCAAGTTTAATTTTGATTTTCCTATCCCTTTTAATCACCACAATTTAATACCCTACAAACGTATCAAGGCTACACATATTTCCCTGATTGGCTTTAGCAGATAACTGCAAAACAATATACTTTATACTAATATAACAACTGTGGCAAGCCTTGTCTGAACACTCAATTCCGATTGGCTGCTCTAAATAAGTCATGTGGTGGGTGGAGTTTAGCTATTGAAAAAGAACTGGAGGCAACTAGAGATTTGTAGTTGGTTGACACGAGTAGTAAGAGAACAGAAATATCTTGTAATTTCAAGGTGTTTAGTGTCCCTTTAAATATTAGACAAGCTGCAACAGTGACATTTGTTCAGTTGCAGACACAAGGAATTATATTCTAATGCACAAAAGACACAGGATGACTTCTGTGTGATCCTGTACAAACCTCTTGATCTTTGTTCCACCTCAACATATATCCCTGATAATGTACCTGTCAATGCAGGTTTATAACAGGCTCAACACAAACAGAGGAATTCGCATATATAAGCAAAGCAGGGACTGAACTTGTACGTCAAGACTGGAGGTTTAAAACAAAACAAAAAAACACACACCACATATAGAGGTCTAAGAAGGCCGAAACAGGCCCACATCAGTACATGTTAGATCAATATTTGTTGGCATAGGGCATCAAACCACTCATGTACGGTCATGCGAAAAGCCATTTTTTTAAAGCATATTTGAAGGGGGAAAAAAAAAAAAAAAGAAAAGCGGGATTAGAGGGTGCGAACCTTATTTGCATTTTCCCAGAATTCTTTGTTCCATTTTGTAGACACCTGACTATCACACTTATATGAACTTGTTGGATATCCCCTTCCAAAAGCTATGGAAATATGGAGTTGCACCCCCCCACCCCCACCCATTCTCAGCTATAGTAGCTGCCAATCTTCTGGGAAGACATTTTCTCAAGATTTTGGAGCTAAAAGAGCTTTTGTTGTTAGGTCAGGTACTGATGTTTGATTAGAAGGTCTGGTTTACAACTGCTGTTTCGATTAATTCCAAAAGTGTTTAGTGGGGTTGAAGTCAGGGCTCTGTGCAGGCCACTCAAGTCCCTACACACCAAACCATGTTTTCATGGACCTCACTTTGTGTAAAGGAGCACAGTCATGCTGGAACAGGAAAAGGCTTTCCCCAAACTGGTGCCACAAAGTTGTAAGCACCCTATTGCCAGACCATTATACTGTCAGGGTACCAGGAACCAGTCAGAGACGTGAAATGCTAAATTAATCACACCTTTATTAAAAAATTAACAAAAATAAAAACAATAAGTCCAAAAGCCAATTAACAAGCCAGGAGTCAAAGCCAAAGCGGGTAGTCAGACAAGCCGGGGTCAGGAACACGAAGATCAGTGAAGTCAGGAACAAGCCAGGGATCAGAAGGGACGTAAAACAAGCCAGGTTATACACAGAATAAGGAACTCCCAGTGAAGTCATAGACAATGCAAACTGGACTGAGGCAGTTAAATAGGAAGTGGTTACATAATCACTCTGGGACTGCAACCTGCCTCTCTCTGATTATGTTCTCCAGTTTGGCCATAAGAGGAAGCCTGGGAGTAGTGAGCAGTGTTACACACTCTGGTACAAGCAAGGAGAAAACACAGGTGAGTCTAAAATGGCAGCCAAGATAAAAAGCTGCAAATAACTAGCAAATTCAAGGTGAAACCCTGACATATCCCTCCTTCATCAAAATTTACAGTAGGCACTAGGCATTCTAGAAGGTAGCATTCACCTGGAATCCATCACAACCAGATTCTTCCATCAGACTGCAAGATAGTGACACGTGATTCATCACTCATAAGAACAAGTCTCCCCTGCTCCAGAGTCCAGTGGTAGCTTGCTTTACATCACTCCAGCCGATGCTTGGCATTGCATGTGTTAATGCGAGGCTTGTGTACAGCTGCTTGTCCATGGAAACCCATTTCATAAAGCTCCTGACACACAGTTCTTGTGCTGATGTTGCTCCCAGAGGTATTTTGGAACTCTGTAGTGAGTGATGCAAGAGATGATAGATGATTTGTATGCACTACAAGCTTCAGCACTTATACCACACAAATCCACAGAGTGGTTCTACCATCACTTTGTGGCTGGGCTGTTGCTGCTCCTAAATGTTTCCACTTCACAATTATAGCACTTACAGTTAATTGGCGCAGATCAAGTAGAGCAGAAATTTCACAAACTGACTTTTAGCAGAGGTGGCATCCTATGACAGTGCCATGTTTAAATTCACTGAGCTCTTAGTTACTACTCATTGTACTGCCAGTGTTTGGTTAGGGAGATTTCATGGCTAAGTAGTGTATTTTATGCACCTGTTAGCAATGGATGTGGCTGAAACCTTAACTCATCAATTAGTAGGGATGTTCATACTTTTGATCATTTAGTGTGAAATATATATATTATCTCTCTCTCTCTATCTAAAACTTGTCAGCTCTTACAAATATTTTATAATTTGAAAGTTTGCAAGTGTGATGTTGTCACAAAGATGATGCCTATTACATTTTGGGACAATAAAGTGAAACCTAAACTGTTATTATTCAGACAAGACGTTCAGCAGAGAAAAATTTGTTTCAAAACTAATCTTTTGCAACGAATGTTGGTATTAATTAGAATATTCATCTGTGCACTATTCGGTATATAAAACCAAACAAATACTAAATATTAAGGGAACATAAGGGCTGGAAATTCCCACCAGTCCCAGGATATAAAAACATTTTTTAGATACTAAAAAGTGGATTAGTTTAACAAAACAAAAAAAAAAAAAAAAACACCACACATATGGGAGACCAAGCATTGGGTGCAAGCACTCCCCATATGCTTTATACAAGGGCAGAACTACTATTGGTGCAGCAAGGCCCAAGTGATGGGTGGAGGGGGGCGGCGATAGCAGCCAGTTTAAACATAGGGGTCGATCCGATAAAAATCGTCGCCCGCAAAAGCCGGCGACGCCAATATTTGCGCTGGTTTGGTATCCTATATACGGCGTAACCTAGAAGTTACGCCCGTATATTTCTGCCGTCGCCCGTAGTTTTTTTTGGCTATAGGCAGGTATACCAAACCAGCGCAGTTTGGTATCCAATATGCAGCGTAAGGACTTACGTGGCGAAAATGGAGAAAACTTACTCCATTTTCACCTCGCCACAAAAAGCAGCCGTAAGAAGCCTTACGCTGACTATTGGAGCCCCGTAACTCCCTAAACTGGCTGCTAAAATAAACCTAACACCTAACGCATGCGCAATGTCTATCTCCCTGTCAACCGCGATCCCCCCCCCCCGAAATCCCAAATAAAGTGATTAACCCCTAAACCGCCGCTCCCAGACCCCGCCGCCATCTACATAAACTAACCCCCTACTGTGAGCCCCTAAAACCGCCGCCATCTACCTTATCTATCCCTAATGTGACCCCTTACACCGCCGCCACCTATATAAAAATTATTAACCCCTAATCTAATCCCCCTATACCGCCGCCAGCTATATTAATATTATTAACCCCTAATGTAAGCCCCTTACACCGCCGCCATCTCTATTAAAATGATTAACCCCTAATTTAATCTACCTACCCCGCCGCCAGCTATATTATCTATATTAACCCTAAGTATATTATAGTTAATATAGGTATTACATTATATATATTAACTATATTAACCCTAATTATATTATATTACTATAGTATTTATATTAACTATATTAACTCTATCTAACCCTAACACCCCTAACTAAATTTATATTAAATTAATCTAATTCATTTATAAACTAAAATATTCCTATTTAAATCTAAATACTTACCTATAAAATAAACCCTAAGATAGCTACAATATAATTAATAATTACATTGTAGCTATGTTAGGGTTAATATTTATTTTACAGGTAAATTGTTAATTATTTTAACTAGGTATAATAGATATTAAATAGTTATTAACTATTTAATAGCTACCTAGTTAAAATAATTACCCAATTACCTGTAAAATAAATCCTAACCTAAGTTACAAATACACCTACACTATCAATAAATTAAATAAACTACAAACATCTATCTAAAAATACAATTAAATAAACTAAACTAAATTACAAAAAGTTCAAAGCTCTTTACCTTACCAGCCCTTAAAAGGGCCTTTTGTGGGGCATGCCCCAAAGAATTCAGCTCTTTTGCATTTCTAGAAATATACAATACCCCCCCCCCCCATTACAACCCACCACCCACATACCCCTATTCTAAACCCACCCAAACCCCCCTTAAAAAAGCCTAACACTACCCCCCTGAAGATCTCCCTACCTTGTCTTCACCACACTGGGCCGAACTCCTCATCCGATCAGGGCGATGTCTTGCTCCAAGCGGCAAAGAAGAATTCTTCCTCCGGCGATGTCTTCCTCCAAGCGGCAAAGAAGAATTCTTCCTCCGGCGACGTCTTCCTCCAAGCGGCAGCAAAGTCTTCATTCTTCCGGCGGCATCTTCAATCTTCTTTCTTCGCTCCGCCGCCGCGGAGCATCCATCCTGGCCGACGACTGAACGACGAATGAGGTACCTTTAAATGACGTCATCCAAGATGGCGTCCGCCGAATTCCGATTGGCTGATAGGATTCTATCAGCCAATCGGAATTAAGTTAGAAAAATCTGATTGGCTGATTGAATCAGCCAATCAGATTCAAGTTCAATCCGATTGGCTGAACCAGCCAATCGGATTGAACTTGAATCTGATTGGCTGATTCAATCAGCCAATCAGATTTTTCTAACTTAATTCCGATTGGCTGATAGAATCCTATCAGCCAATCGGAATTCGACGGACGCCATCTTGGATGACGTCATTTAAAGGAACCTCATTCGTCGGGAAGTCGTCGTGCCGGAAGGATGCTCCGCGGCGGAGGAGCGAAGTAAGAAGATTGAAGATGCCGATTTGCTTGAAGACGTCGCCGATGGAAGAAGACTCTCTGCCGCTTGCTTCAAGACATCGCCCGGATGGAAGAAGACTTCACTGCCGCTTGCTGGAACACATCGCCCGGATCGGATCAGGAGTTCTGCCCGGCGGGGTGAATACAAGGTAGGGAGATCTTCAGGGGGGGTAGTGTTAGGTTTATTTAAGGGGGGTTTGGGTTAGATTAGGGGTATGTGGGTGGTGGGTTGTAATGTTGGGGGGTGGTATAGTGGGTTTTTTTGCAGGAAAAAGAGCAGTTTTCTTTGGGGCATGCCCCCACAAAAGGCCCTTTTAAGGGCTGGTAAGGTAAAAGAGCTTTGAACTTGTTTTAATTTAGAATAGGGTAGGGAATTTTTTTATTTTGGGGGGCTTTATTATTTTATTAGGGGGCTTAGAATAGGTGTAATTAGCTTAAAAATCTTGTAATCTTTTTTTTATTTTTTGTAATTTAGTTTAGTTTATTTAATTGTATTTTTAGATAGATATTTGTAGTTTATTTAATTTATTGATAGTGTAGGTGTATTTATAACTTAGGTTAGGATTTATTTTACAGGTAATTGGGTAATTATTTTAACTAGGTAGCTATTAAATAGTTAATAACTATTTAATAGCTATTATACCTAGTTAAAATAATTAACAATTTACCTGTAAAATAAATATAAACCCTAACATAGCTACAATGTAATTATTAATTACATTGTAGCTATCTTAGGGTTTATTTTATAGGTAAGTATTTAGATTTAAATAGGAATATTTTAATTAATAATATTATTAATATTAGATTTATTTTAATAAGAGTTTAGTTAGGATGTTAGAGTTAGATAGGGTTATTATACTTAATATATATATATAATATAATAACGATATTAACTATATTAACCCTAATATAATTAGGGTTAATATAGTTAATATAGCTGGCGGCGGTGTAGGGGGATTAGATTAGGGGTTAATACATTTATTATAGGTGGCCGCGGTGTAGGGGGATGTAGATTGTAGGCAAAAGAGCAGTTTACTTTGTGACAAAGCCCCGCCAAAAGCCCTTTTAAGGGCTGGCAAAAGAGCTGTTACTTTTGGGCAATGCCACGCAAAAAGCCCTTTTCAGGGCTATTTGTAGGGTTAGACTTAGGTTTAGTGGTAGGGATAGTTTAGTATTTTAGGGGTTAAGTAATTTAATATAGATGGCGGCGGGGTAGGGGGATTAGATTAGGGGTTAATAATTTTAAAATAGCTGCGGGTAGGGGCTCACTTTAGGGGGTAGGTAAGGTAGATGGCGGCGGTGTTAGGGGCTCACTTTAGGGGGTTATAGATTTAATATAGCTGGCGGCGGTTTAGGGGTTAATAACTTTATTAGGTAGCGGCGGTTTAGGGGTTAATACATATTTTATTGTTAGGATAGTGAGGGGGGATAGCGGATAGAGGGTTAGACGTGTCGGGCTATGTTAGGGAGGCGTGTTAGACGTGTCGGGCTATGTTAGGGAGGCGTGTTAGACAGTGCGGGTGATTTAGACTTTAGTCAGGTTTTGTAGGCGCCGGCAGTTTCTAACGTGCCGCAAGTCACTGGCGACGCCAGAAATTTGTACTTGTGCAGATTTCTGGACATCGCTGGTTTGTCAGACTTACGGCACGTTAGCATCTGACGGCGACATATATGGGATAGCTCGAGTTGCGAGCTGAAACTGCGGGCGACGCGGGTTCCCTCGCTTGCGCCGCAAACTGCGATCTATATTGGATCGCGCCCATAGTGTGCAGAATGTGTACATTCCAAATGCAGGGGAGCCTTTATCCTCTTAAGGACATATGACGGAATTTTTCCATCATAAAACAATTGAGCAAACTGAAATCTGTGTCCTTAAAGGGTTAATTAGTCAAAGCATACATAAAGAAGCTGCACTCCAGAAACAAAGGGGGAATATCACATGCAAAAAACACTGTTTTATGATGTAACATGAAATGTAAGTAAAAAATGTCCCAAGAGTCCCAAGTGGTGACAAAAAATTTCAACACAGTATCTGAATTATTATTATTATTATCGGTTATTTGTAGAGCGCCAACAGATTCCGCAGCGCTCTACAAATAACAAATATATCTGCTTTAATAGCGGACGGTATAACGGTATATATTTCTTTTTTTTAGGGATCCTCAATAAGGTGCAGTAGATTCATCAGCAAAGTTGTAAGTAAAAGAAAAGTCAGTGTAGTCAGAACAACAGAAAAACACTGTTCATGTTTCGAAAAGTACCTTGTGCATAATCCTGGATGGTAGTTTACCATTAAACTTATATACGTGACATCTAGGGTAAATCAGCTATTCGGCTGTAGAAAGTCCCATGTATCGCATTTATGCCGGTCACTTACAGAAACGTTTCTCACTGACACAGAATTCCAGGAGCTTCAAACGCTGCTCCGGAAGGCCACAATGCCTCACTCAACACCGGGTATACGTAACAGGTCAGCACAAGGAAGCTCCACCTCTGTGCGCACAATGCGCCTGATACACGAACCCAAAGGGAGTAAGTTTATAAATCCTGAAGTCTTTGTCTGTATGGAGCAAGTAACCCTAGCAAACCACCGCAGCAAGATCTTCAATCTTGTCTGAAATCCACAAACAACCAAGTGGGCACAGGGATAAACAAAGTTCCAATACTTTATTGCAGCATCCTTGTAAAAACAGTGAAAAGTAGGTAAGAGCAGCACCGTCGTACGCTTTTCAGCTGTCACTAGCCTTACTCATAGACGTATGATGCACCTGTTACCAACATGAAAATTTAAAAACACAAGTGGCAACCTGATAGGTGTTTGTCAATAAACCTATCAGGTTGCCACTTGTGGTTTAAATATGTCTATGAGTAAGGCTAGTGACAGCCGAAACGCGCAAGACGGTGCTGCTCTTACCTGCTTTTCACGATACTGCTGCAATAAAAGTATTGGAACTTTGTTTATCCCTGTGCCCACTTGGTCGTTTGTTTGTAGCCTTGAATTAGTGCAGGTCCATCCTATCTACTCAAAATCATTAAACAGAGCAGCATGTATATTATTACTATTGCTTACTACTACTGCGTTATCTTTGGGGGCCCGAGAAAAAAAAAAAAATTATACCAGGCCCCTCTACTGACTTTATAGGGCTCTTCAGCACCACTGCTCTTTTACTGCTTCTTATACAGTAACCTGCATCAATACTGGGCCTTACAGGTGATGGTGTTTTCCATGAGGCTAGCACATAAATGAGTGGAATGTTCTATCATTAGGTAACTATACTGCTTGGTGCACAATACAGTTTATCCAAAGGAATCTTGTTCCCTATGTTCATCAGCTGCACCAGCCTCATGTCACCCTTTGTTTATAGAAGGTACGAGAGAAAACCTAATATCCCAATTTGCTGCCAACAGCTACATGTTGTTTTGCAGTAAGGAGCGTGCACGGTTGAGCAATAAGCATGCTATAGCAGTAACATTTGTACACACTGTTGGGCATACCTCTCATTGTCACTGTAAAAAAACCAAAAAACAATTCTTGTGACTTCTTAAATCATATTCTGTATCTTAAAGGGACAGTAAAGTCAAAATTAAAAAGTTCATGATTTAGTTAGAGTAAAGAAGCTACAATCAGCAGAATTCTAAATTGCCAAAAACAATGGCAAACCACGCATGGCTGCTGTTTCTGAACAAAAGGGATCATGGCCCATATCTCTGGGTAATACCTACCAGTGAAAACCCTCAAAGAAGGGTGTAGACAGAAATGCGCACTCCCCCAGTTACCTGTACAAAGGCAGTACCCGCTCCTCCTCCTAGAGATGTCCAGCCTAATGGGTGGTCTAGATAAATGGGAGGGAACCTGGTAGGCAATACCCAAGAATATGGGCCAAGATATAGAAATTACTTATATTTTGGTGAAAATTTCTAATTATCTTGGTCCTCCCTGGGAGTAAAACTTACCAGTGAGACGAATAAGTAGCTGTAGAACAATATCAAGGTTGGGAAAAAGAGACAAGTAGAAAAATGATATAAATAATAAATATATATATATAAAAATGTATTTAAGACAATACTGAAGACAGAACCTTGAGATCAAACTTTGCAGAAGCGAATTGACGAATATCCAGCTTATAATGAGGATAAGACTTTACAGCCAAACCCAGCAGAACCTGACTGGCGTACACCAAGCTTGAAATAAGCAATGAAGATATGATACAATTTACAAACAGCGCCTGGCAATGTTCCTCTGGCTAGGCATCTGCAACAATCTTCATGGGGTTTCACAGCTAACAATAAAAGCATTGATTTAGATCACAACATTATGGTCCACGGCAAGTCTTTGAAAGATGAGCGCACGCGCACAAAAAGCAGCCCTCAGACGAAGCACTTGTGACATTGCGCCATGATGACATCATAGTAAAGATGGCGGCCCCCACAGGAAGATGCATCCATTGCCGCACACCGCTTCAGCACCACAAGGGACAAAGGATTAGCCAGTGTGCTCAAATCAGTAAGTAAATACCTCACAGGGAATTCAAAACGAATGCTGCCGGGACTGAAACAAAAACGTCTCATGGAGAGGGACTCCTAGCTCTGCCTACCTAAGTGGCTGGACAGAAATAGCAGGACGACAGGGCACTGTCTGGGATTTACCTTTGAACAGTTAGTTCTGTCCATGCCCCTTCGTGTAGGGGTTCTCACTAGTAGGTAATACTATCAGGGAGGGCCAAGATGTATAGTTTTGATAGGTAGTAAATCAAAAACAAATCAAGGCTCTATTTAAATGGAGTGATAGCAAAAATGCTTAAAATTCTCTGGTCTTTTAGGCAACTTTTCTCTGAAATTCCCGGTCCCAGTGTTTCTTAACCACGGTCCTCAAATACCCCCAACAGGTCAGGTTAGTATTATAGCTGAACCAGTGCACAGGCTAAGTAATTAGCTGATCAGTAACACCATGGTTACTAACCTAAACCTGCTCACACTAATCAGCTGATTAATTCACTTGTGCACTGGTTCAGCTATAATGGAAACCTGGCCTGTTGGGGGTATTTGAGGACCACGGTTGAGAAACAATGCTCTCTATTCAATACATTTAAAAGGACCACTAAATGCAGTAGCATTACATACTTAACAAGTACATAATAAAAAGGCAATGCAATAGCACTCTGGGAAGAAAAAAAATATTTTGAAAATATTTATTTGAAATTCTAAATTATTTTTTTCTGCCATTTTCCGGCCCCCCTGTATCATGTGACAGACATCAGCCAATCACAGACTAGTATATGTATACCCTGTGAGCTTGTGCAAATGCCAAGTAGATTCTTGTTCCCAAGAAAGTGTGAATAAAAAAAAAAAAGGACTGCAAAAATGTGATACTTTTTAATTTAATTGTCTTAAAACTGAATGCTGTATCTGAATCATAAAAGTTTATTTTGACTTGAGTGTCCCTATTATTTAGACTTTACTGTCATATACCTTTAATTGCTCAATTTAAGCCACAGAGGTGTAAAACAACAGATGTTTCTTACTGGTTTACACGTGTCACACCCCCATTTAGTATTAAGTGACCTGTCAGAAGTCAGGCACTGATGAGTACAGCTGTGCTGCTGGAGGTGGGGCCAAAGTATCTGCAAATGATAATGTGCACAACATAATAAATAAATACAGCCCCTAGGGAAATGACAGATAGTTTAGTGGTTTGGAACAAGCACTGAGGCTGGGAGCAATGTGGTGGTTTTCCTTTTGCATTAGTTATGTTTCTCTCATCTGACACAAAACATTTCTATGTAAAATGATTTCTGTGCACTGTGTTTACAACTTATATGAAAGTAATAGACTCTTACAATGGCAGGAAGTTGTGAGTATTTTAGCTATGGGAATACAAACCTGCATGTCATTACTTGCTCTAATTCTGTAAAACAGATAACCCCATTTGCACTCTATTTGCCCAGCAAAAAAAAAAAAGTATTTTTTTTCTGCTGAAAGAGAACTATTTAAAGTGACAGTACATACTTTAAAACTACTTTTTGTTTTGTTTTTTTAAACTTTGCTTTCTAAGTCTGAAAATTAAAAAGGTTTCTATTTCTAAGAACTGGATAAGGCAGGCTTCACAAGCTTAATCCGGTTACATATCTGCCCCGAATTGGCGTCAGCTGTGATGATAAGAAACAGCAAAATAATTGAGGTTTTGCTAAACAAAATGACAGTGTTTAACTCTGTCTGCTCCAGTAACAAATCCGGATTGGATGTTTAAAATTAAGCACATAGTGGGTGGAGTTTGGCTATTGAAAAACAATTCCAGCAAACAAAAAGCTAATACATTGAAAACATTGCAACTTTATTGCAAGACTACAGAAACATTACAGAGTGTTTACTACAAACAAACAAACAAACAGGAAGTGCATGATCTCGTGCACAACTCCTGTCTGTATTGGTGGTCAGTGACACACCCAGCAACCAGAAACACAAACCTTCTTACCAGCACAGGAAGAATCATAGTTTGAATGTAATATTTTATAATGTCTTTATTTAAAATGCAATAAAGGAATTACTTTAATTCACTTCAAATAATTACTTGTTGTGCAGTTTTGCTAATCAAATTTAGAGTAAATAATAGGAGTTATATTTAGTTATTAAATACCAACTTTTGTACAAAAAAAAAAAAAGTACCAGAAGCATTACAGGAATGTCATGGTATACTATAGTCACTTTGGAATTTAAAAAGGGACATCCTAAGTAATTTCTTTATTTCATTGAAAAGTTAATATTTTAAAACATGATTTCTTTATGCAACATTCACTTCCTGATAGTGTTTTTGCAAATTAGATTAAATTAAAACTAATTACTATTCATGAATATATATATATATATATATATATATATATATATATATATATATATATATATATATATATATATATATATATATATATACACACACATACTGTACATACACACACACAACCACATGGGTGGAAAAGGGTGTGTGTGTAAAACCTGTAAATAAAAAAGAAAATAATCAATCTGGAATCCTTAAAGGGACACTGAACCCAAATATGTTCTTTTGTGATTCAGATAGAGCATGACATTTTAAGAAACTTTCTAATTTACTCCTATTATCAATTTTTCTTCATTCTCTTGGTATCTTTATTTGAAAAGCAAGAAAGTTTAGATGTTGACCCCTTTTTGGTGAACAAACTGGGTTGTTCTTGCTGATTGGTGGATAAATTCACCCACCAATAAACAAGTGCTGTCCACTGTTCTGAACCAAAAATCATCTGGCTCCTTAGCTTAGATGCCTTCTTTTGCAAATAAAGATAGCAAGAGAACGAAGAAAATTGATAATAGAAGAAAATTAGAAAGTTGCATGCTCTATCTGAATTACAAAAGAAAAATTGTGTGTTCAGTGTCCCTTTAAGCGCTATTTTCAGATGACAAGGAGTTAAACACAATATAACAATGTATGCTCAGCCCTTCTTAACGTTGTACTTGTATCATATGGGCTCAGGTAGCACAAAGTCCATTATATTTTATAACTGATGGGCTCATCTCCATCACACAGCATTAATAAGGCAGCCTGTTATACACAGCTCAGGCACATTAGAGCTTGTAATACAATATAGTGAGTTTTGCCGTTGCAGCTCAGTTTACTACAAACTACTATAGAATATCATAAGACAACACCCACAATAACCAGCAGAAGTGCAGAAATACCAAATCTCTCCCACAAAGCCGCGTAATACACACTGAACCCATGGGCTTTATTATAATCCCGGACTGTGTAACGTGCAAATCCACAATCAGAGCTTTTATTGACAGCTCCCAGCACAACAAAGTAACAACAGGAACAACATCAGTCTCAGGGGCTGCCTCTTGTCCTCATTCAACTTTCTTTTACCTACAGAAATACTGGCTGCCTGGAATCTGGCACTGCAGAGGTTTATTAGCTATAATATTAACCCCATGTCTGCCAGAGAGAGAGTTGCAGAACACGAGAATCACGTGCTGCCCTATAACATTCTATGGTATATTTTGCACAGTTTAATAAACACTCTGGCAGCCGAAAGGTTAATGCACACACACACAATGGTAAAGTAATATTGCACTAAATCCATGTGCTGAAGCCCAGGGACTAACTAGATTTCTAAGCAATGGTACAAAAATCCAGGTCATGTTTTTACAGCTGCTGCCAACCAGACCTACCTGTCCCACTGAGTATGAGGATCCCAGAGGCCGGCTCTGAAGGTGGATCAGTACCAATCACACACCCAGATACAATGTTCCAGCTGCACTAAGTCTGCCTCTAAGCCCCACCTCCTGTGCTGATAGGCGTGGCCGATTACCTGCAGAGCATCATGGGACTTGTAGTAATTGAAGATTCACTGAATTCTTTACATCTAGTGCAGATTATTTTCTTCTCATAAATATGTTTTAATCTAAATTAAGTTTGAACATGAGAGCTGCTGATTTATGCTAGAAATTATTCATGTTTCATTCTACCTAATTGAGATCATTATATGTAACAGAGTATTATTTTAACACCCATCAGTACACTGAGCCATCTCAAACCCTCATAGCTGTGAAGTTAGTCTTAAAGCTATCAAGTGTCAGCATACTATAAACCATAGTGTGACACACTATTTTAGGTCTGTCTTCCAAGGATCATCAAAATCAAACTGCATTAAAAAAAAAAAGTCAGATTAAATATAACACTTATGTCACATTGAAAGGATTTTTTTTTTATAAACACAAATTTACATAAATTATAAATATCTATTTACAGATTTACTATATTTTCTAAATCAGATTTGAAAAGATAAAAGTAAAATATTTATGAAAAATACAATAAATCATCATTCTCGTTCAAAATGTCAAAGTTGTAAATCCAAATGTTAAGAAACTAAAGTAGATATCTCTTTGCACATAACTTTATACTGCATCATTAAATATGCAAATCAGTGCACTGTGAAATATTTTTCAAAGTTGTCAGGCAATCAGGTCTATCAGACAGTATCATACATTTAAAGGGGCATATAACCCCAAATCTTTCTTTCATTATTCAGATAGATCATACAGTTTTAAACAACTTTCCAAATTACTTCAATTATCAATATTGCTTCATTCTCTTGGTATCCTTTATTAGGATAATATTATTAGGTCATAGAAGTAAATTGGAAAGTTGCTTAAAATTGTATCCTCTCTATGAAACATGCAAGAAAATGTATGGGTTTGATGTCCCTTTAAGGTATTTTAAAAATCACTCTGTTTATTAGTAAAATCACTACAAAATATTGAATTAGAAGATGATCAGTCTATATATTTACACTAGAATGTCCTTTCAATCCCTTTGTGCCAGTATAATACTTTTCACATCAGAACGATGTTCCGCTGTAAACACTATAAGTAAATTAAGAAATTCCGAGATCGTCAATGTGATCACGTGTTTTCAGGAGCAGATCGTAGGGGACAGTCTAAGCTGCTAGTCATACACCCCCCAGGCCGATTCTTGCCTACGTCAAAGAGGGAAGCTGCAGGACGCTGTATATGGTAGAATTCTCCATGTCGTCCTGATAGCGTTAAAGCCCAGCATGGAACATCCTAACGGCTTGAAGGGGTTAAGCAAACCAGAAAGACAATTAAAGTCAATAGCAGAGACTGAATGTTTTAAATTTCTGTCTCATTAGTACATACCCCCCAACTGTCCCGATTTTTGCGGGACAGTCCCGATTTTAGGGGTCTGTCCCTCTGTCCCGAGTTGCTAGCCATCTGTCCCGATTTGCCCCAGGCATGTAAAAAAAAAAAAAATTTTTTTTTTTTTTTTAAATTCTATTGGGCCCATACTCAGAAGCAGTTGGCTTTGCTCTCACAGGGTTAGATAACTGTTATATTCCCTGTGAAAAGGAATGGTGTGTGGGTTAAGCAGGAGTAAGAAGGCTGTATACACTCTGACCACGGGTAATGGTGACCTCTCTAACCTACCTCTGGTAATGATGATATCTAACCCCTGGTGATAATACTAGCATGCCTTCAGTTTTATACAATGAGCAGTGCTAATACCAGGTTAACGAACAGTGTAACGAACAGTGGCAGCCGCAGACTGCCAGCTAATGTGCTTGCCAACCCCAGGACCCCACACAATGAATTACAGATACCCATATATGATGTAGTGTGTGTGTCTATCTGTATCCATAACTGTGTGTGTGTATCTGTATGTATACGTTTATGCTATGTAGTGTGTGTGTGTCTGCATGTATAAATGTAAGGTATGTAGTGTGTGTATGTGTATCTGCATGTATAAGTGTGTATCTGCATGTATAAGTGTATGCTGCATGTATAAGTTTATGCTATGTAGTGTGTGTGTGTGTCTGCATGTATAAATGTAAGCTATGTAGTGTGTGTATGTGTATCTGCATGTATAAGTGTGTATCTGCATGTATAAGTGTGTATCTGCATGTATAAGTGTATGCTATGTAGTGTGTGTGTGTCTGCATGTATAAGTGTATACTATGTAGTGTGTGTGTATCTGCATGTGTAAGTGTATGCTATGTAGTGTGTGTGTATCTGCATGTATAAGTGTATGCTATGCAGTGTGTGTGTAGCTGCATGTATAAGTGTATGCTATGTAGTGTGTGTGTATCTGCATGTATAAGTGTATGCTATGTAGTGTGTGTGTATCTGCATGTATAAGTGTATGCTATGTAGTGTGTGTGTATCTGCATGTATAAGTGTATGCTATGTAGTGTGTGTGTATCTGCATGTATAAGTGTATTATATGTAGTGTGTATCTGCATGTGTAAGTGTATGCTATGTAGTGTGTATGTATCTGCATGTATAAGTGTATGCTATGTAGTGTGTGTGTGTGTGTGTGTATATCTGCAAGTGTAAGTGTATGCTATGTAGCGTGCTACTGTGCATTTTTGCTGACTTTAAAGGCCAGAATCTAGAATATTAATGGGGAATGCAGAGAGAAGTTTTAAAGAATTTATTAATAAATGTGCAATTAAGATAAAAATATTTAGCAATGTCTTTGCAAAGGCTAATTAAATACAGCGCACACATAGCCATACCAGCGGTTTGAGCTTGTGTTTGATTTGCTGCCTAAGTGTATTAAAATATATGACTTTATTTAGAATTTTATTTTTATTACTTTGGTCTTATGATTTTTTAAGCCCCGCCCACCACATTTAATTTTTTTGCGGGGGGGGGGGGGGTGTCCCTCTTTTGAATTTTGAAATGTTGGGAGGTATGTTAGTAACATAGAAACATAGAATTTGGTACGATAGATAAGAACCAAAAAGGCCCATCAAGTCTACCCATATTACGTTACTTTTTCCTTAGGATAGCCTTATGCAGGTCCCAGGCATTTTTTAACCCCTTAATGACCACAGCACTTTTCCATTTTCTGTCCGTTTGGGACCAAAGCTATTTTTACATTTTTGCGGTGTTTGTGTTTAGCTGTAATTTTCCTCTTGCTCATTTACTGTACCCACACATATTATATACCGTTTTTCTCGCCACTAAATGGACTTTCTAAAGATACCATTGTTTTCATCATATCTTATCATTTACTATAAAAAAAATTATAAAATATGAGGAAAAATGGAAAAAAACACCCTTTTTCTAACTTTGACCCCCAAAATCTGTTACATATCTACAACCACCAAAAAACACCCATGCTAAATAGTTTCTAAATTTTGTCCTGAGTTTAGAAATACCAAATGTTTACATGTTCTTTGCTTTTTTTGCAAGTTATAGGGCCATAAATACAAGTAGCACTTTGCTATTTCCAAACCACTTTTTTCCAAAATTAGCGCTAGTTACATTAGAACACTAATATCTTTCAGGAATCCCTGAATATCCCTTGACATGTATATATTTTTTTTAGTAGACATCCCAAAGTATTGATCTAGGCCAATTTTGGTATATTTCATATCACCATTTCACCGCCAAATGCGATCAAATACAAAAAATCGTTCACTTTTTCACAAATTTTTTCACAAACTTTCGGTTTCTCACTGAAATTATTTACAAATAACTTGTGCAATTATGGCATAAATGGTTGTAAATTCTTCTCTGGGATCCCCTTTGTGCAGAAATAGCAGACATATATGGCTTTGGCGTTGCTTTTTGGTAATTAGAAGGCCGCTAAATGCCACTGCGCACCACAAGTGTATTATGCCCAGCAGTTAAGGGGTTAATTAGGGAGCTTGTAGGGTTAATTTTAGCTTTAGTGTAGTGTAGTAGACAACCCCAAGTATTGATCTAGGCACATTTTGGTATATTTCATGCCACCATTTCACCGCCAAATGCGATCAAATTGAAAAAAAAAGTTACATTTTTCACAATTTTAGGTTTCTCACTGAAATAATTTACAAACAGCTTGTGCAATTATGGCACAAATGGTTGTAAATACTTGTCTGGGATCCCCTTTGTTCAGAAATAGCAGACATATATGACTTTGGCGTTGCTTTCTTGTAATTAGAAGGCCGCTAAATCCTGCTGCGCCTCACACGTGTATTATGGCTAGCAGTGAAGGGGTTAATTAGGGAGTTTGTAGGGAGCTTGCAGGGTTAATTTTAGCTTTAGTGTAGAGATCAGCCTCCCACCTGACACATCCCACCCCCTGATCCCTCCCAAATAGCTCCCTTCCCTCCCCCACCCCACAATTGTCCCCGCCATCTTAAGTACTGGCAGAAAGTCTGCCAGTACTAAAATAAAAGGGTTTTTTAAAAAAATATATATTTTTTTTAGCATATTTACATATGCTACTGTGTAGGATACCCCCTTAGCCCCCAACCTCCCTGATCCTCCCCAAAACCGCTCTCTAACCCTCCCCTCTGCCTCATTGGGGGCCATCTTGGGTACTGGCAGCTGTCTGCCAGTACCCAGTTTGCAAAAAAAAAAGTGCTTTTTTTTTTGTTTGTTTGGTTTTTTTCTGTAGTGTAGCTTCCCCCCCCCCCACACAGACAAACCCCCACCACCTTGCTGATCGTTTTTTTTAAAAACTTTTTAGCCATTTTTTAACATTTTTTATTATTGTATTTTCTGTAGCGTAGCGGTTCCCACCCGCTCCCTCCCCGTGCACGTGCGCGCCCCCGGCCATCCCCGCCCACGATCCCGCCCCCCCTCCACATCAGCAGGGCCATCGATGACCGCCACCCGCCTCCCGGTCCGGCTCCCACCCACCAACGCAGTGAGCCACGATCTCCGGTGCAGAGAGGGCCACAGAGTGGCTCTCTCTGCACCGGATGGCTTAAAAAGGTTATTGCAGGATGCCTCCATATCGAGGCATCACTGCAATAACCGGAAAGCAGCTGGAAGCGAGCGGGATCGCTTCCAGCTGCTTTCCACACCGAGGACGTGCAGGGTACGTCCTCAGGCGTTAACTGCCTTTTTTTTGAGGACGTACCCTGCACATCCTCGGTCGTTAAGGGGTTAATTCCTTTACAGTCTTTGTATTAAAGGGACACTGAACCCAAATTTTTTCTTTCGTGATTCAGATAGAGCATGAAATTTGAAGCAACTTTCTAATTTACTCCTATTATCAAATTTTCTTCATTCTCTTGCTATCTTTATTTGAAATGCAAGAATGTAAGAATGTAAGTTTAGATGCCGGCCCATTTTTGGTGAACAACCTGGGTTGTTCTTGCTGATTGGTGGATAAATTCATCCACCAATAAAAATGTGCTGTCCAGAGTTCTGAAAAAAAAAGAAGCTAAGATGCCGTCTTTTTCAAATAAAGATAGCAAGTGACAGAATAAAAATCGATAATAGGAGTAAATTAGAAAGTTGTTTAAAATTGCATGCTCTATCTGAATCACAAAAGAAAAAAATTGGGGTTCAGTGTCCTTTTAACCACCTCAAATGGAAGTTTATTCCATGAATCCACCACCCTGTCTGTAAAAAAAACGCTTCCTCAAATTTCTCCTGAATCTGCTATCCTCTAACTTTAGATTGTGACCCCTTGTTTTGGCATTTATTTTTTTGTGAACAATATGCCTCTCTCTTTATTTTTTTTGTGTAACAATATGCATCTCTCATGCACACTTTAATGGTGAAAGGTTGTTTAAATATTTCATCATAATGAGTTACATACACCAAATTTCTTTTATTTTAAGTGACAAACTCTGAATACATTTTACCGACGTCCCTCTAATCATGGGAGCTGCCATTTTGGAACCTAGGTTACAATGCAGGTATCTGAAGGAGAGTTGCTGCACTTGTGCAAACACATCAGCACTGGAATGTAGTGAAAGCAAGATTTCAACATTGCAGCACCCTTAAAAGGATACTAAACCCAATTTTCTTTCTTTCATGATTCAGATAGAGCATGGCATTTTAAGCAACTTTCTAATTTACTCTTATTATCAATTTTTCTTTGTTCTCATGCTATCTTGATTTGAAAAAGCAGTACTGTAAGCTTTAGTGCCAGCCCATGTTTTGTTCAGAACCTGGGTAGCACTTGCTGATTTGTGGCTAAATGTAGCAAACCAATTAGCAAGTGCTACCCAGGTGCTGAACTAAAAATGGGCCGGCTCCTAACCTTTCATTACTGCTTTTTCAAATCAAGATAAAAATTGATAATAGGAGTAAATTAGAAAGTTGCTTAAAATTGCATGCTCTATCTGAATCATGAAAGAAAAAAATTGGGGTTAGTATCCCTTTAACTAGAGGAAGGTGGGGAATAACCTCAATATCATGCTTATAAAAATATAAATTATGCTTACCTGATAATTACATTTCCATCGTGGGGAGTAGAGTCCACGGCTTCATTCATTACTTGTGGGAAATAAGAATCTGGCCACCAGGAGGCGGCAAAGACACCCCAGCCAAAGGCTTGAATACCTCCCCCACTTCCCTCATCCCCCAGTCATATTGCTGAGGGAACAAGGAACAGTAGGAGAAATATCAGGGTATAAATGGTGTCAGAAGAACAAACTAAATTTAGGTCCGCCCACCGGAGCAATGGGCGGGAGCCGTGGACTCTCCTTCCCACGATGTAAATTAAATTATCAGGTAAGCATAATTTATATTTCCATCTAAAGGGGAGGAGAGTCCACGGCTTCATTCATTATCTCCACGCAGTCAGCCTCAGAGAATCTAGATTTTGATGTTGAAAGGGATTCTGTACCAACAGATCCCTGTGACAGGGTAACCTCCATGGAGGAGATGATGACATCCCCACCAGATCCGGAAACCATATCCTCCGCGGCCACGATGGAGCAATCAGAATACCCGAAGCTTGCTCCTGCTTGATGCGGATCACTCAACGAGGTAGAAGTGGAAACGGTGGAAAAATGTAAACTAGGTTGAAGCCCCAAGGTACCGCCAAGACATCTATCAGCTCTGCCTGGGGATCCCTGGACTGCGACCCATATCTGGGTAGCTTGCAATTGAGCCTGGACGCCATGAGATCTATCTCCGGAGTCCCCCATTCGTGACAAATCTCTGCCAACACCTCGGGGTGGAGAGACCATTCCCCCGGATGGAAGGATTGTCTGCTGAGAAAATCTGCTTCCCAGTTGTCCACACCCGGAATGTGGATTGCTGAGAGCGAGCAGCCTTGGGACTCTGCCCATTCCAATATCTGAGAAACCTCCCTCATCGCTAGGGAGATTCTTGTCCCCCCCCTGATGGTTGATGTAAGCCATTGAGGTAAGGTTGTCTGTCTGGAATCTGATGAAGCTGAATGACCAAAGAAGAGACCACGCCTTCAGAGCATTGTAGATCACTCAAAGTTCCAGAATATTGATCGGGAGGAGAGACTCCTCTTGAGACCATTTTCCCTGTGCCATCCTGGCACCCCAAACAGCTCCCCATCCTGTCTGACTCGTGTCCGTGGTTACAATCTCCGAGGGTGGTCTCAGGAAGGATGTCCCTTGGGACAGTTTTTCTGGACGCATCCACCAAGAGAGGGAGTCCCTTGTCCGATCGTCCAAAGAAATCTGTTGCGATAGATCTGTATGATCGCCGTTCCACTGTCTCAACATGCACAACTTAAGAGGTCTGAGATTGAACCTGGCAAATGGAATTACATCGATGCTGGATACCATGAGCCCAATCCCCTCCATACTCTGCGCCACAGATGGACTGGAGTAGGACTGAAGGGCAAGACAAGCGGACACAATCTTCCTGCGTCGCTGATCTGTGAGAAATATCCTCATGGATATAGAATCTATTATCGTTCCCAGGAACTCCACCCTGTTGCTGGGAATCAGGGAGTTCTTTCCTGAGTTTATCTTCCAACAGTGAGATTGGAGCAAAAGAAGAAGGGCCCTCGAGTGATCCTCTGCGAGACTGAATGACGGCACCTGGACTAGGATATCGTCCAGATAGGGCACCACAGCAATGCCTCTGGATCTGGCTACTGCAAGCAGCGCCCCCAGAACCGTTGTGAAGACTCTTGGGGCCATCACCAGACCAAAGGATGGGCCACAAACTGGAAATGTTGGTCCAGAAATGCAAACCTCAGGAACCTGAAGTGATCCCTGTGGATTGGCACATGAAGGTAGGCATCCTGCAAGTCTATTGTCGTCATGAACTGACCCTCTTGATATAGGGGCAGAATAGATCTGATTGTTTCCATTTTGAACGATGGAACAGCCAGAAACTTGTTTAAACATTTTAGGTCTAGAACCGGGTAGAACGTGCCCTCCTTCTCTGGGACCACAAAAAGGTTTGAATAGTACCCTAGACCCCTTTCTGCTGGGGGTACTGGTACGATAACTCTGAGAGAACAGAGATCCCTCACACATTCTAGAAAGGCTTCTCTCTTTTCTGGTCTGGAAGACAGATTTGACAGGAGGAATCTGCCCCTGGGCGGATAAGTTCTGAACCCTATCCTGTATCCTTGGGCGACAACCTCCAGAACCCAAGGGTCCTGAACATCCTGCAACCAGGCCTCTGAGAAGAGAGATAATCTTCCCCCTACTTGGTCTGGGGACCTGTTGGGGCCCGCCCCTCCATGACGACTTTGTTTCAGCGGGCTTCTTGTTCTGCTTGGATTTGTTCCAAGACTGAGCTGGTTTCCAAGTACCCTTGGACTGATCCGCTTTTGCGGTAGGCTGCTGGCATTGGGCCTTGTCCGTACGAAAGGGACGAAAAGTAGATCCCTTAGGTTTAAATATTGATGTTGAGAGTGTGGTATAACCCAGCGTAAACCACACCCTTAGGGGGCACCTTCAAACACAAATAACAAAAAATAGTAGTGTGAAAGGAAAAAGAGAAAATTGATATACAACTCTATAAGCACTATATCTACCAACCAATGTCCATAGGAGATATGTGAAAAACAAGTTCCAATGTACAATAGTCCAAAAAAGTGTGGCAGCTCTCGGTTGTTGGATGGTCTTCCTATGATGTTAGATAACTGAAAAAAGAACGAAAAAACAGAGGCGTCGACATGGCCTAGTATTGCAAAGATAAGTGGCTCCAATAAACACAAATCCAGATGTATACTCACAAGAGCAGCGCACCCTGTAGTGCTATTGATGCAGGCCAGAGCCTCGCAGTGGTCCAGCTCACTGTGGGATTGAAGTGGATACCCAGAAGATGTCCCTGAGGGGATTGATAGTAGATATCCTATGTGGACACAAAGTATATGCACATAGCCCAGTATTGCTGAGACAGAGAGACACGTAAGTAAAGAATAAACTTACAAGATCCAATGCACCTCCAGGTGCATTAACAGCAGGCTGGGACCTAACAGTCGCCCAGCACAACTACCAAATGTTATTTATTTATGTCATCTCTGAATAATTATGTGCATTTAAATGGGAAAACTTTTGTCTGCTTATATGTTTTTGAAGACTGCAGTGAATGGATTGTTTACAAAGGTTACCATACCAACTAATTATACACAGTTGTGACTAATGAATTGTCTTAATTGTTGCACCTATCAGATTGTGTTCTCATTATGCATATCCTGTTAAAAAGCAAGTGTATTTTCATTATGAAATATATGTTTTAGCCTGAGGAAACAGCTCTTAGTCAGCTGAGAAACGCGTAGCTTTTTATTACAAGTTTTATACATTTTAATACACTTGCTTGCCCTTTGGTGTATTTTTTGTGAGTACATAATTGGGCTGTGCTGCTATTAGACACCTGAGGAAGACCAGGACCTGCTGGGAGTTTTCCAGTCTGCTGGGCGACTGTTAGGTCCCAGCCTGCTGTTAATGCACCTGGAGGTGCATTGGATCTTGTAAGTTTATTCTTTACTTACTTGTCTCTCTGTCTTAACAATACTGGGGGGCTATGTGCATATACTTTGTGTCCACATAGGATATCTACTATCAATCCCCTCAGGGACATCTTCTGGGTATCCACTTCAAACCCACAGTGAGCTGGACCACTGCGAGGCTCTGGCCTGCATCAATAGCACCACAGGGTGTGCTGCTCTTGTGAGTATACATCTGGATTTGTGTTTATTGGAGCCACTTATCTTTGCATTACTAGGCCGTGTCGGCGCCTCTGTTTTTTCTTTTTTCAGATCCCTTAGGTTTAACTTTCTTATCCTGCGGTAGGAAAGCACCCTTGCCTCCTGTCAACGTGGATATGATCGAGTCCAATCCTGGACCAAACAGGATCTTTCCCTGAAAGGGAAGGAATAACAGTCTGGACTTAGAGGTCATGTCCGCAGACCACGACTTTAGCCACAGAGCCCTGCAGGCTAATACAGAAAACCCTGAAACCTTAGCATTCAGGAAAATAATTTGCATATTGGCATCACAAATAAAATAATTAGCTACCCTCAAGGCCTTAATTCTCTCTTGTATTTCGTCGAGGGGAGTCCCCCTCTTGACCATATCAGACACAGATTCTCACCAATATGTCGCAGCTCTGGCAACCGCTGCTGCCGGCTGAAAAACAAACCCTGTGTGTTGAAACATTATCCTTAACATGTTTTCTAACTTTTTATTCATGGGCTCTTTGAACGACTATCCTCAAGAGGAATCGTCGTCCACTTTGTGAGCGTAGAGATAGCACCATCCACCTTAGGGATGGTCCCCCATAGCTCGAGCTGAGAGTCTGAAATGGGGAACAGTTTCTTAAAGGAAGAAGAAGGGGAAAAGAAAGAACCTAATCTCTCCCATTCATTCTTAAAAATGTTAGCCATCTTAACAGGAACCGGGATGGTCTGAGGTACTACCCTATCCTCATACACTTTATCAAGCTTAGGATTCGAGGGTTCCTCTGGTAGCTTTGGCTCTGGAACCTCGAGAGTAGCAAGCACCTGCCTCAGCAAAAAGCGCAAATTTTCCATCCTAAACCTAAAGTCAGGCTCCTCTACAGATGGAGCTTTAGATGACATGAATTCCGACCCAGAAGGAATTTCCTCCGAAGAGTCGGAGTCGTCCTCGTCAGCGGATAACCTTTCCGAGATATCCATAGGAGTATATGACTGCTGGGCCGGATCGCCATATTTTACCCTACGCTTGCACTTAGCCGAACGTGGTGAGGCACTAATCACCTTAGAGACCGGCGTTTGCAGTTGATCCGCAAATTCTGACAGCCAACGGATTTCCCCCAAAGGAGACATAGACATGCCCTGGGGCGCTGCATGTGTACTCGGAGATTAATGTAGGGGACGCACCTCACGGGACAGGGAGCCCTCAGAGGTGTACGGCTCAGTAGTACTAGACATTCTCTTCTTTCGAGAAGTCGAGACCTTATCAAGGCAGCAAGGGGAACATAATTGAGCGGACGGATCTACCGGAACCTCCTTACAATAAACACAGGTACTAGACTTAGTTAAAGAGGGAGTACCCTCTAACTCGTCAGAGTCCTCCATAGCTTGCGGCTTTATTATGGACTAGTTATAAAATATAAATAATGGAACCTTTATAACCTCCAATGGCCGGGGCACTCACCACCTCCTAGGACCCGGACCACAGAAACTGTTACGTCTCCTGCACCGCCAGTCAATCAAGGAAGTAGAATAGGCCACACCCAGTCAGAAGGAATGCCTTGCAGGACCGCCCCTGCACTAAGGAGAAAAATGCGCCAAAACAGCCGCGCAAATACTCCTGGAAGGAGACTAAATTTCACCCATTGCCAGAGCCTCATCTCACACATATTGCAGCAATGACACAAATATTATGTATAACCCCCCGTTCAATAATCCCCTTACTAGGGATATTAACCCTTGATTCTATTAAGATAAGAGGCATCACACTGTGACCCTGTCTTCTGCATTTTTATTATGTGTATAAAAATGAAACAATCTTACCAGAATCTACGCCATGGAAAAGGAACACGGCCTCTCAAGTGTGACAGTGTAGTAGCATCGCTCCTGACATGGACTTGAGTGTAGGAAGCAGGCAGCGAAACTCGTCAACGCTGATTGCTTATGGAGCTGTTAAAATGAGTCGGGATGGTTTCGCAGAAAGAATCTCCCTGCATCTCCAGACTCTAACTTTCACCCAAGCTCTCACTGAGAGGCTGACAAGACTACTTAAAACTCCAGTCGCATCTTGAAGGGTACTACCCTCCATAAAGGACTACTCCAAATCTTCCGACACTTCTCTGCCAACCTCCTGTGATGAAAGGCAAAGACTGACTGGGGAATGAGGTAAGTGGGGGAGGTATTTAAGCCTTTGGCTGGGATGTCTTTGCCTCCTCCTGGTAGCCAGGTTCTTATTAACCACGAGTAATGAATGAAGCCGTGGACTCTCCTCCCCTTAAGATGGAAATGTATTTAGTGCTTAATGTGAGTTATTATAATGGGTTGTACACCCTCAGGAAGGAACATGAATAGTGCTTTCTAGGGTCAGTATTCGTGTGCTGTTTAGGTGAGCAGTGTATGTTCCCCTCTGCAAACCCTGCAGCATGTGTAACTCATAAGAGTCCAAGAAAACATGTCTGAGGTGGCAACCCTAGTTACATGTCACAGGAGAACTACATCTGCTCTCTTATGTCCAGCTTTGGCAGTAAGGGATTGGTCGCCGAGGTCTAAGGCCTATTGGATGGAACAGAAGGGGTAAATCAGTCAAGTATATAGATCATGGGCAGTCTAGATTCATTAGGAACAGAAACAGACTTAATGGTAAGGGGTGAAATATTAGGTAACCGCATATTATGTAGTATGTGGTGATAGTTAAAAAGTATATTGTTTTAACTGCTCTGTAAAAGAAATCTCTCTCTCTCTCTCTCTCTCTCTCTCTCTCTCTCTCTATATATATATATATATATATATATATATATATATATATATATATATATATTTTATATATAAAACAAACGTCAGTAGCCACTCTCAATATATTTTTTTTAAGGAAGGGAGAAATTACTGTGCCTCAAATATCTAAAAAAATATTGCTCCAATCTTCAATATAGCAACCTTTATAATGTTTTATAATGTTTTGAGCGTGGCGCAAAGTACAATTTTTACACAGAAACAAGGTGTTTATGGACTCTCTACATTATTAATGACAATGTAAGAACATTACAATACACGTTCATTATTTAATTTGCTTGACCTTTTATGTCGCTAATTTACGGCTCCTAACACAAATATTACAATGACATACTCTTAAATAAAATTACCCATAAATAAGACAACAGATTTAGCATTGATATAAATTGGCCGCAGCTCCTTTATTAATAAATAACCATATAAAACTTTAATAACTCAATAAATAACAGTGCAAATAAATTGTAAACACATTACACATAACAGCGGTGCTAGACCTAAATATATATTTATCTGGCCGTCACTCCATCCACTGGACCCAACCGTGCAACTTGATTGAGCCCGTTATCAATAATCAACATAAGTCTCTAAAGAACCCCTTGCCCTTAGAGACCCCATCTTGAATAACCCCCAAAGGGATGCAAATACCACACGAACGATTTGGCCATAAATTACTGTAAATGTAAGGGCTAGCACCCCCGCCACCGACTGGCCTGACCACCTTCAGCCCAGTCCCGCCAACCCCACCAAAGAACCAAACGCCTCTTTAAAATCGAGCAAGAACAACTGCAGCCCAAAATCATTAAGATGCACTCCATCAGGCAAATAAAATTCGCCCTGACCAACCTCAGCTAAGTCTGGATGATGAACTACCGAGCCCCCAAGTCTCCTGACAAATGACCCCATCAACTTAATAACTTTGCGCCTGCTTTTATCAAGGCGCACTGGGTCCCAAGCCACCCTCCAAACCGTCCTAGGTAAAATGTCCGACCATACAATTCTCATCTTAGGGAATAACTCCACAAGCCTTCCAATGTCCCTCTTCATGCTTCTCACCAATTCCCTCTGAGGCAGAAAACCAAGATCATTGCCCCCCGCGTGGATCAACAACACCGTTGGATGCTGATAGCGTCTGCAATAATCCACCACTAGCGGCAACAACCTGTCCCAACGTAGCCCCCTGACACCAAACCATTTGACCTCACATCTCGACTTAGGGATACCCAACTGCAATCCATCCACTTTGGCTGCAGCCGCTCTTCGAGCCCAATAAATGAAAGAATGGCCAACAAGCCACAAACGGTCGACACCTAAAACACAAAGAAGAGAATAACAACACCACCAGCCTAAACTCCTAAATCAGGGCAAACATACCGGCGATAGCGGGCGGAACACCACCGGCCAATGCCTTTAACCACTGAATCTGATAAACCCCTCACCGAAGCCTCAGTTGCCGCCCCTATGCGGAAGGAATGTGACCCAAAATCCCTGATATTAAAACCCAACCTGCACAATGATTTGTTAAGAACCGCCCGAAATTGGAATTGCAACAACGGCCTACCATCAACGTGAACTAACAACGAACCCCCCATAACCGGACGTACCTGAAAATACTCAAACAAACATCGCCAAGGACACACTTCCAGACCACTCGGAAAAAGGACCACCGTTCTGCCCTTACCCAGCTGGTCAGTCTTACTCCTCATCAAAAATATCTCCACCTTGTAATCAAACAAAGCCACATCCGAAAAAGCCAAACCCCCCATAGAAACCAAATTCTTACTAACCAACTCCGAAATACGAAAGGCTCCAAAAAAAGCCAGAACAAACGCCACCCTAAACAAACACACCTCAAAATCAGACAAACACACCAAAGGTAACACCATATACACCTGCTGCAACAGCGAAAAAGTAATAGGTCGCCTATGGTCAGGGAAGGGACCACCCAACCCTTTCTTCAAGCCCTTCAGCACCTGACGAACACAAAAACCTTTGGTAATATCTCCCAGACCCAAGAGTTTGAAGCGGAAAGCCAATGCCGCCAAACGCCTGTCCATAGCGGAATGTGACAACTGAGAAACACCCCATTCCCACATCCAGTCAAGCAACGCACCAGTACCATCAACCTCCCCTTCACGTAAACCCTGGGACAACAACCTATTCTCCCACTCCAACCACACTCTTGAATAAGCTGCCCAAGTACCTGGTGCCAATGAGTTCTTCACCAGTCCAGCCAGTCCTCCACCCCAAGTCGCCACAAGAAACTCGGACACGGGCAGCCCTCCTCGTCTGCATGTGGTACCAATTCCCGGAAACGCTGCCACTGAAACCGAGAGAGGGAGTCTGCTATTGAATTACAGACACCAGGAATATGTTTGGCCTTCAGGCAAACATTCATTAGCAAACATTTCAGGACAAGCAAACGCAACAATCTCAACACAGGCAAAGACGTAGCCGTCAGTGTATTCAATGCGTACACAACTCCCATATTGTCTGAAGAAAAAACAACGGCCCGATTCCTCAACTCTCCCTCCCAGACAAACAGGGCAACCACAATAGGGAACAACTCCAGAAACACCAAATTCTTCACCAGACCCAAGGAAAACCATTCCTCGGGCCACCGAGCTGCACACCATCTGCCCAGGAAATAAGCACCGAAACCACAACCACCGGCCGAATCCGTCACCAAACCCAGCTCCTCATTAGAGACCCTCACTGCCTGAATTAACGCTGAGCCATTAAAACCTAACAGAAATTGTCTCCAAACCCTCAAATCATCCTTAAGCTCCCTGGAAAGCCGAACAAAATGATGCGGCTTATTCACACCAGCCGTAGCTAAAGATAGTCTCCTACAGAAAACCCTCCCCATAGGAATAATTCGACACGCGAAATTCAGCTTTCCCACCAGGGATTGCACCTCTCGAAGCGTAACCTTCTTCAATAACAACGAACGGTCAATGACCTCCACCAAATCAGAAACCTTATCCCTAGGCAATCTACATTCCATGGCCACAGAGTCAATGGTAATGCCCAAAAATTCAAGGGATGTCACCGGCCCCTCAGACTTTTCAAACGCAATGGGCACACCGAAATCGGCCGCAACCTGATAACAGACATCCCGCAAGAGTATACAATCCTCTGAACCCGCCGGACCCACAAACAAAAAATCGTCAAGATAATGCACCAATGACGAAAGGCCCGCCCGTTCAGAAACAACCCACTCCAGAAAAGTGCTAAACTGCTCAAACAGCGAGCAGGATATGGAACACCCCATGGGCAAACACAAATCCACATAGTAGGCACCATCCACGCAACAACCCAACAGATGCTGCGAAGTCGGGTGCACAGGTAGCAGTCTGAAAGCTGCCTCAATGTCTACTTTAGCCAGTAAAGCAGCGGCACCAGCTTCCCTGACTAGGTTAACCGCTTGATCAAACGACGCGTACTTAACAGACGACAACTCCTGAGGAATGCCATCATTAACAGATCCCCCTTTGGGAAATGATAAATGATGAATGAGCCTGAATTTACCAGGCTCCTTCTTAGGAACCACCCCAAGAGGTGATATCCGCAAATCAACCAAAGGAGGGCGATCAAACGGGCCCGCCATTCTACCTAACTCAACCTCCTTCATTAGTTTTTCAACGACTACCCCAGGCCACAAACGAGCTGACTTTAAGTTACCCCTAAAAACCCCACAACCCCCTTGTGATGGAATCACAAAGCCAAATTGAAAACCATGAAAGAGCAACGCCGCCTTATCAAAACAACCCTTCCGCCTAGCGTACAGGGCGAGCCAAGGCTCCATCGCGGCGAGTCTCACCGGGGTCGCCCCCTTTGTCAGACGCATCCCCAACCCCGCTTGGTTTACCCTTACGGAAACACTTCGCATAGGAATGTGCACCCCCACACCCTGAACACTCGTGTTTAAACTTGCACGCTGCTCCCCACTTGCAAAACTTTTCATTATAGGCAAAGCAACAACCTTTTCTGACCGTGGCAGGGGATCCCCCGATGGAGGCGCCACCGGCTCCTGATCGAAAGGACTGGGAAGATCTTAGAGGCGTCATGATTTTTAGCCACAACCCCATGTCACGGTCGTCCCACCGCATTTCCGGCTTAACTGACAAGCGCTGCCTGAACTGCTCGTCGTATGACCACCAAGCCATACCCCCATACGTCCGCTGAGCAGAAGACACCTCATCAAGATAACAAAAAAGCGCTGCACCCTGGTCAGGAAATTTACTCGCAAACACATTAGCATATATCAAAAATGCCTGAGACCAGTTAGAAAATGTTTTCGGCAACTTCCGATATCTCTTTTTCCTCTCCTCCTCCTCTTTCTTGGACACGTCTTTCTTAGAGTCCTCCGGGATCTCGAAAGACTGCTCAAGCGGGAGAAGAGAGAACAATTCAATAAAATCCCTCTTATATATCTTTTCCTTCACCTCAGAGGTCAAGTGCATCCCCAACGGCCCGATTGAGCAGAGACACGACCGAGACATTGCTGTATCAGCCACCCTCAACTCAGCTCCCTCACCCTGCCTCGAGACCAGCCCGGAAGACCCCACTATAGGCCCGGAAGTCTGCGCCACCACCGAGACACCACCCCCTGAGACACCAGGGACCGCCACACTGCAGTCCTCCACCCTCTCCACAACTGATACACCCGCCGACCTGTCAACAGGGACCCACGCCCTCTCTACTCCAACCCTTTGCGCAGGGCCAACTCCTTCCAATTTAGCTAACAACACTTTCAATCCCGCCACTACACTCCCTGTCACTGAGTCACAATCCACACTCCTAACACCACACAATGTAACATCACTCCCCCCCACATTCAACAACCCTGTCTCACCTGCTGAAGTGCTCTCCGTAGTCCTGATGCTTGAAGGACCGCTGAAAGTTGCCTGGAGCCCGCTGCTGCGTTGCCCCGTAATCTCTCGACCACCTCCAGTAGAAGTGACAGCTGGCCGTCCCTGTTGTGCCAACTGCCGTGTTTGATCCTGAAAAACAGTAGAACGTGAATACATATCCAGGGGAGGAAAAGGTCTGCTACCCCTTCCCCCTCTTTGCCGGCTGTTACTCCGAGCCATACCAACTCCCCTACCCCTCTTGGGAGCTCCCCCACCCTCACCACCAGGCCAATCAACGTCCACCACAGGCCGTCTTCTTGACCCCTCCCTATGTACAACTCCCCGTCCTCCTGGCCTATGTGGCCGACCCCTGGCACCTATACCCCCTTGAGTGGCCGCCGTATACACCCGGGCCCCACTCTGTTCCCTTGCCAGCTCTGAAACCCCGCCCGAGACACCACACCTCACCTCCTTATGCCCAACAGGCCGCACCTCCTGCTGTGGACCGTCATCAGGCTCCAAACGAATAGAATCCGTCCAGGAGCCGTGCAAGCCAGAGAAATCCTCCTCAAGGCCGTCGAAGACATCCTCCCTCAAAGATGGGCCAGGCTGAGGCCCTGGCCGTCGTTCAGATGGGCTATGCTCTGGAAGAGAAAAGCTAACATGTGAGCCACACACCCCAACCTCCTCCCTGAACCAGGCCGTACCCCCTCCCCCCACAGCATGGTTAACAGACACAGGCCTAGGACCCACAGAAACCCTCTCAGCTGACCCCCCAAAACGGCTAACATTCCTACTGGAGGACCCAGGGGAGGGAGGAACACACTCCTCATCAGAGGAGTTTAAAAATAAGTCCTCCTCCCCAGGGCCCAGCTCTAACTCCTCACATTCCTCCCCAGACCCATACTCCAGATCAACAAGCCCCCCCCCCCCTTGTGGCCTCACTGCCCAACTCACATCACCCCCACTAAACTGGCTAGGACCCCTAGGACTAAGCTGGAGAGAACCCAGGCCTAACTCACTCTGCCTGACCTTGGGACCACCAACCACCAATGCTGTCGTGGCCTGTCCCTCCTCTCCCTCACTACCAGTGCTACCCCACAACCAGGGAGCCACCCTGTCCGTCACAGCACCTCCCAGAAGGCCCCTCTCCCCCCAGATCAGGCCCTGCCAGGCCGTGAGCCACCTTACTCCTACCTCCAGATTTAGTGGCCAGGCCAGTAACGGACCTCCGCTCCGGATCACTGCCGCTCACACCGGGTGATGACGTCATCGGCACTGGACCCACACCCGCCGGACCCGCCAATACCGCTGCCTCCGCACTCCTCCTAACCGGAACCGGACCGGATCTCCTTGTCGACGACGCCCTCCTGCTGACCTCAGGGCTGAGACGCGATGGAGGCCTGGATTGCCTGGTGGACCTCTTCCTGGGAACCGACCGCTCCTGCACCGCCACAGCCTCTACCGGAGCCCCCAGCAATGCTTGGACCTGCTCAGATAGCCAGGTAGGTCCCTTTAACTCCGCAGCCTCCTTCAGCCGCCGGAACAAGTCTTCCATATCAGCCATGACGCAGGCTGAGCGAGAAAGCCAACAGCTGCAGATGCTTCACCAACTTTTACTAACAACTACTGCTGGCTTTCCCGCTCAGCCGCAAGGCTTTATCACCTTGCAGCTCCTCCCCCACTTCCTCTCAACCTCAGCCTACATTGTGCTCCGCGGTCAAAGCTCCCTCCAGCTAAGCTTTGCACCGCTTACAGGAGCCACTTACTTTAGCTAAGTACAAATGTGCTTGTCCCAGAGGGGCTAAATTGTGTTATCTAAGTATGCTGCAAATTACCTGGGCCAGATACATAATACACAGTGATTGCTTAGAGCAGAGTAATTAACAGCCAACTTATATTGGCCACAATCAAAGTCGTTTTTGGCAATTTGTGGAGTTTTTCAAATCGTCAATAAACTGAAAAATTGTAAATGTAGTTATTTTCTACAAAAGTCTTTTACATTTCAGTCCTCATTTGTAAAATATCCCTTTAGTTAAATTACTAAGAGTTTGTTGTTCTGTGAAAAGTAATAAGCATGAAAAATTAGGAACCTACAGTAGGTTTCCTCTCATACGTCTACAAAATGCAGAAAGGAAGAAAAGTAAACTAAACACAATTCGACCAAAACATAGGGAAATTATTAATACAATTTATTGTGGATACCATCAACAATGAGTAACCACAAGTTTCTTGTGACCTCCACTTCCTGTGACATAAACTGACTTTAAATACTTCTTGCAGCTTTTTTAACCTTCCCTAAATAGGCTTAAAGGCAAATTCTGTAACTGAGGTTTTCTTTAAAATCCTGCTAATCACCTAAACCAGCTATGTGATTGCTTAGAGCAGTGCACACACACACACACACCGCTAGCACTAACTGGCTACAATTATAGAGATTTTAAAAAATACTAAAGAGCAATGCGCAAGTGAACGGTGCTTAAAAGCCCTCGCTATGGGATGGTCCCCACCCAGATAAAATAAGCAAACTCAGCAGAGTTTTAAAGTAGTTTGTCCATTTGTTAAAGGGACACTGAACACAATTTTTTTTTCGTGATTCCGATAGAGAATGCAATTTTAAGCAACTTTATAATTTACTCCTTTTAGCAATTTTTCTTCGTTCTCTTGCTATCTTTATTTGAAAAAGAAGATATCTAAGCTATTTTTTTTTTGGTTCAGGCCTTGGACAGCCCTTGTTTATTGGTGGGTGAATTTATCTACCAATCAGCAAGAACAACCCAGGTTGTTCACCAAAAATGGGCGGGCATCTAAACTTACATTCTTGTTTTTCAAAGAAAGATACCAAGAGAATGAAGACAATTTGATAATAGGAGTAAATTAGAAAGTTGCTTACAATTGCATGCTCTATCTGAATCACAAAAACAATTTTGGGTTCAGTGTCCCTTTAAGTTGTTATAAGGCTGCTCATCTGCTGCCCGGAGGAAGTTCACCATTGGCTATAGCAGACAAAGAGATTTTAATTAACATACATATTCCAAACCACCCCAAGAGCGAATAGCAGACAAAATACATTTTCCAACCCAACAATTCTGTCATATTTGTATTTTTTTTCCTCATAACCAGAGGCCGACACAAGGGCGGGTCACACACCTGCAATAGACAACCTGTGATTATCAATGCAAAATAAAATGAATTAATAATACATAGGAGAGGAGTGGAAAACAGCAAGCCATAGAACTAGCCCTGAAAATGTGATCCCCCCTCGCCAAAACACACCCCTGAATGGACTGGAATAGAAACCAAGGTTTTTGTTGTTGTTTTATTAAAATAGACCCTTACTAAAATGTATACATTGACTTAGCATTTGTGTATAAACATAGTATTCAAACCAGCTGCAGGAAAATAATTTCACATCAGCTGGATTCTCTTTCTCTCTTCCATTCCCCCCACTCCATGCCATCTGTAGTTTTTCTCTGGCAAGCCAGTAAAGTGGTGTTGACATTTTCAGTGTAGTTAATGGTTTCAAAAAGGCAAAAGCAGCTATTCCAGAACATAAAATAAAGGGAAATTAACAGTTCGTAAACAATTTAATACAATCTAGCAGGTTCCTTAGGAAAAGCATTTTACAATATAGTGTTGCTCTAAAGGGACAGTCTAGCCAAAATTAAACTTTCATGATTCAGACAGGGCATGCAATTTTAAACAACTTTCCAATTTACTTTTATCATTAAAGGGGCAGTTTACTCAAAAAATATCTCCCCTTTAATTTGTTCCCAATGATCCACTTTACCTGCTGAAGTGTATTAAATTGTTTACAAGTTTTTCCATTACCCTTATATTGGCATTTTAATTCATTTATTTAGCCTGTGGTATCCCCACCCATCCTGAAAGTTTTTGGCCTTGAGGCCAAGCTGTGTTACACAGCCAGTAGAAGAAATTACACTCCCAGTGGGGTTATAGAAGAGATAAGGTAATAAAATGTTAATTTTCCATTGTTCTCTCCAATGGTGAGAGACAAATCTATATAAGATAAAGAAGCAGGTATATGTACACAATGTGATAAAGTAATGAGATCTGATTATACCTACAAGCTCAACCCATTTTATTAGGTTGTGGCTTCAAAACACAAAATCAGCTAATTCATATACACAAATAAGCCTTAAAAAGCAAATCTTATACATTGTATACTTTGCAGCTGGTAAAAAGTAATTGGAAACACATTAAGGGAAAACAATTTTATAGTATACTGTCCCTTTAAATTTGCTTCGTTTCCTTGGTGGTATTTTTGAAAAGCTAAACCTAGGTAGGCTCAAACTGATTTCTAAACTGTTGAAAACCGCCCCTTTACTCAGAGCATTTTGAAAGTTTTTCACAGTTAGACAGTACTAGCTCATGTGTGTCATATAGATAACATTGTGCTCACTCCCGTGGAGTTATTTAGGAGTCTGTACTGATTGGCTAAATTGCATGTCTGTCAAAAAGCACTGAGATAAGGGGGCAGTTTGCAGAGGCTTAGATAGAAGGTAATCACAGAGGTAAAACATATATTAATATAACTGTGCTGGTTATGCAAAACTGGAGAATGGGTAATAAAGGGATTATATATCTTTTTAAACAATACAAATTCTGGTGTAGACTGTCCCTTTAAGTACAAACGCAACTTATGCCTCTAGGACATCAAATTCATTGCCAGCTGCACTATTAGCTCAAAATGAACTATGGGGCTGAATGTGCTAATAGGGCTATATGCTCTCTTTTTAAAACAAGATTATAATTGCTTAAAAAAGCAATTTCTAAAGCTGATTTACCGGTCAGATCAACACTTTTGCATGACCCCCACTAACAATCTCAAAGGAAAGCAAGTACACTGGGGACAATTAGCACCATTAGTATAAGTACAAAATGATATGAATCATTCATTCAGTGTTACAAAACAGAGACAGTCTATGTTCCATACCAACAGCTGTTTTAAGAAAATAACTTTGTCGCCTCCTAGTGTCAGAAAATAAAACTTTTATCCAGTATTCAAAACACAAATGAAATTTAAAATGTATATGGAGTAAGTGTGCACCTGGTATTCTAATCAACTGTCACAGGGACACTGCACTTAAATGGTTCTGCACCACGCAGCTGCATTACAACTAATCCCAATGGTGGCCATATGCAAAATTTACGTTATAACAAAGTTTCTAAAAATGGTGATCAATTAAAGTGTAATAAAGATGCTCTACCATTACAGGTTATGGTTAACGGATAAAGGGACAATTTAATCATACAAACAGCTGCTAAAAGTCCATTGTGCTGCATTCTCTTTCTCTCCCATCATCCACTGGCATTTCTGCTGCTGACTCTTGTCTACATACAGTGGCTTTTCTATAGTCAATACTGCAGTCATTTTCAGTATAGATGGTTGTTTCAGCAGACACATTTCAAATGAAAAAATAAAGATAAAGGAGCTATTTGTAAACAATTTAAAAAACTCCATCAGGTAAAATAGATACATGTGAATATATTACATACAACATCCATCTAAACTACTGGTTTTCAAACCTGTCCTCAGATTTTCAGGATTACCTTGGGTAAGAGCAGACAAAATAATCATGTTTACTTATCAGCTGATTACTTCACCTGTGCTACACTTCATATCTCCTAAAATCTGGCCTGTTAGGGAAGCCCGAGGACAGGTTTGAAAACCAGTGATGTTACTGGTTTGGAATGGAACTAGTCAAACTGATGATACTCTGTATAACCACCATAATACCCAGCATCATTCTGCTCCATAATAATGTGACAGTGTGACATATAAATAATAAACCTTTTTTTATTTTATTTGGGATAAGAACAATTGCTAATTTAGTTATCTACTTTGTACATCTCTTTAATACATGGTGGCACATAGTATAGTATTACACATATTTATTAATTGCAAATCACTATGCTGTGTTTGAATTGTAAAGTCAACTCCACTCCTCACTCCTTAAAAGGCCAGGTATTCATTATATCTTAAAGGACCATAATACCCAAATGTTTAAACACTTGAAAGTGATGCAGTATAGCTGTAAAAAGCTGACTAGAAAATATCTCCTGAACATCTCTATGTAAAAAAGAAAGATATTTTACCTCAGAAGTTCCTCAGTAGCCACATCCCATTGTAAAGGATTTCTAAGCAGCATTTTAGTGTGTCTGTCCTGGGACAGCTGAAAGGATGAGCCTTGTGAACTCTCATATTATTTCACCAATCAGGTAAAGGTTACTATTAAATCTCATGAGAGTTAAGTCAAATCTCATGAGATCACAGTAAGAGTTCATGACCTCAGCACTGCTGATGCTGATTGGCTGCTGTTCATTTCTTCATTTTTTTTATTTTTTTTTTTACCTGCAGCTGGGAGCAGGTGAAGTATAACTTTTTACACAGAACTTACTCTGCTGAGCTGAATGCTAAATCAGTTTCAAGTGATTTAGCATATGAGTATTATGTCCCTTTAACTAGAGAGCAGGTGAAACAATCAGCTGATCGGTAACCATGGTTACTAACCTGCTCTCACCCTTCAGATGATTATTACACCTGTGCTCTAGTTAATATATAATGAATATCTGGCCTGTTAAGGGTTCTGATGACTGGAGTTGAGGAACACTGCACTAGATAAATTACAAAAACACTGATTGGTGGCTGCACATATCTGCCTCTTGTCATAGACTCAACCAATGTGTTCAGCTAGCTCCTTTAACAACAACATAAAAAACCAGCCAACAAAGCAAATTTGATAAAAACAAATTGGAAAGTTTAAAAATGTATGCTCTTTCTGAATCATGACACATTTTGGGTTTCATGTCCCTTTAATCTATGCAGTGACTGACGATCAAACATGGCTGTGAAACTACAAATTCTGGAGGACCGTTTTGTATTATAAAAACATAATTTATGCTTACCAGATAATTTCCTTTCCTTCTGTACAGGGAGATTCCACAGCTGCATTCCTTACTTGTGGGAATACAGAACCTGGCCACCAGGAGGCGGCAAAGACAACCCAGCCAAAGGCTTAAATACCTCCCCAACTTCCCTCATCCCCCAGTCATTCTGCCGAGGGAACAAGGAACATTAGGAGAAATATCAGGGTGAAAAAGGTGCCAGAAGAATACATTAAAATTTAGGGCCGCCCATCGGAGAACACGGGCGGGAGCTGTGGACTCTCCCTGTACAGAAGGAAAGCAAATTATCTGGTAAGCATAATTTATGTTTTCGTTCTTAATACAGGGAGAGTCCACAGCTGCATTCCTTACTTTACTTGTGGGGAATTATACCCAAGCTCCAGAGGACACTGAATGCTAATGGGAAGGTAAAAAAGAGAGGCAGCCCCTAATCTGAGGGCCCCACAGCCTGCAAAACCTTTCTCCTGAAGGCTGCTTCAGCAGAAGCAAAAAACATCAAGTTTGTAAAATTTGGAAAAAGTATGGAAGGAGGACCAGGTAGCCGCCTTACAAATCTGATCCATAGAGGCCTCATTTTTGAAGGCACTGCTCCCGTAGAATGAGCCGTAATCCTCTGAGGAGGCTTAAGACCCGCTGACTCATATGCTAAGCAGATAATACTCCTCAACCAAAAAGATAAGGAAGTCGAAGAAGCCCTCTTATCTATTCTGGGAAGCGTAGGGATCAAACAGAGAAGAAGTTTGTCTAAATTCCTTCGTAACCTGAAGATAGAACTTTAAGGAACGAACCACATCCAGATTATGCAGTAAATGTTCCTTCAATGAAGAAGAATTAGGATATAAGAAAGGAACCACAATTTCTTGATTGATGTTGTGATTTGACACAACCTTAGGAAGAAATCCTAACTTAGTTTGTAGAACAGCCTTATCAGCATGGAACACCAGATAAGGAGGGTCACATTGCAAGGCAGCAATCTCAGAGACTGTGCACAGAAGCAATAGCTAGCAGAAAAATAACCTTCCAAGACAACAACTGAATGTCAACCTCATGCATAGGTTCAAATGGAGCCTGATGCAAACATTAAGAACAAGATTTAAACTCCAAGGAGGAGTATTAGATCTCAACACCAGCCTGATCCTAGTCAGAACCTTAACAAAAGACTGTACATCCGGAAGCTCAGCGAACCTCTTGTGCAGTAAAACAGACAGGGCTGAAATCTGTCCCTTCAAGGAACTAGCTGAGAGGCCCTTCTCCATTCCATCCTGGAGAAAAGAAAGAATCCTGGCAACCTTTACTTTGTGCCAGGACAAACTACGCTCTTCACACCAGAATAAGTAGGACCTCCACACCTTATGATAGACGTGACGAGTAATCGGCTTACGAGCTTGAATGAGAGTATCAATAACACTCTCATAAAACCTTCTCTTGGCAAAGACTAAGCGTTGAATCTCCACGCAGCCAGCCTCATAGAATCTAGATCTTGATGAAGAAAGGGGCCTTGTTCCAGCAAGGTAACCTCCAAGGAGGAGATGATGACATCCCCACTAGATCTGCAAAACCATATCCTTTGTGTCCACGATGGAGCAATCAGTATCACCGACGCCTGCTCCTGTATGATTCGAGCCACCACTCGAGAAAGGAGTGGAATGGCAGTAAAAAAGAGAAATTAGATTGAACCTCTAAGGCACCGCTAATGCATCTATTAGCTCCGCCTGAGGAACCCTGGACCTCAACCTATATCTGGGTAGCTTGGTATTGAGACGGGACACCATGAGATCTATCTCCGGCGTTCCCCACCTGTTGCATATCTCCATAAACACTTCTGGATGAGAGACTATTCCCCCAGATGAAAGGATTGTCTGCCAAGAAAATCCGCTTCCCTGATGTCCACACCCGGAATGTGGATCGCTGACATCGAACAGTTGTGGGTCTCTGCCCACTCCAGAATCCGAGATACTTCCCTCATTGCTAGGGAGCTTCTCGTTCCCCCTGATGGTTGATGTAAGCCACAGAGGTTAAATTGTCTGATTGGAATCAGATAAATTGAGACAAACCCAGTAGGGGCCAAGCCTTCAGAGCATTCATTAATGCCCAAAGGTCTAGAATGTTGAACGGGAAGAAGCTCTCCTTCTGCGTCCACCGACCCTGCACCATCTTGATGCCCCAAATAGCCATCATCCTGACAGACTCACGTCCATAGTCAGTGTCACCCAGGATGGTCTTAAAAAGGATGTCCCTCGGGACAGGTGATCCGGACAGAGCCACCAAGAGAGCGATTCTCTCGACCAGTTGTCCAGAGAAATCTGTTGAGACAGATCCAAATGATTGCCGTTCCACTGCCTCAGCATGCACAGACGCCTGAGGTGGAACCTGGCAAAGAGAACGATGTCTATGCTGGACACCATGAGACCAATCACCTCCATACCCTGAGCCACATATGGCCTTAAGGAGGTCTGGAGGGCAAGACATGTTGAACCTAGCTCGCAACTTCTCTGGACTGTTAGAAATATTCTCATGTCTATGGAGCCTATTATCATGCCCAGGAATTCCACCCTGGTGCTTGGAATAAGAACTCTTTTCTCTATTTATCTTCCCTCTCATGGGATCGAAAAAGACAGAGAAGAGATTCTGAATGGTCTTCTGCTAGACGAAATCATGGTGCTTGTACCAGAATATCGTCCAAGTAGGGAGCTACTGCTACACCCTGGGTTCTGGCGACTGCTAGAAGAGCCCCTAGAATCTTCGTAAAAATCATTGGAGCAGTCGCTGGACCAAACAGAAGTGCAATGAACTGGAAGTGCTGGTCCAGGAACGCAAACCTGAGGAACTGGAAGTGTTCCTTGTGGATTAAAAGGTGAAGGAATGTCTACTTCAGATCTATAGTGATCATAAACAGCCCTTCCTGAATTAAGGGAAAGATGGACCTTATTGTCCCCATCTTGACGATGGGACATTTAGAAATTTGTTTAAGCACTTTAGGTCAAGAACTGGACAGAAAGTTCCCTCCTTCTTTAGGACCATGAAAATGTTTGAATAGTATCCCAAACCTCTCTCTGCGATAGGTACTGGGACAATGACTCTAGAGCAGGACAGATCCCTTACGCACTCCAGAAAGGCTTCTCTCTTTCCTAGTCTTGAAAACAGGTTGAGAGGATGAATCTGCCCCTGGGTGGATGAGATTTCAACCTATCTTGTAATCCTGAGCTATGACCCTATCAGTCTGCCCCCTACACGATCCAAAATAGGACTGGGGGCTGCCCCTTCAGGCGGACTTAGTCTCAGCAGACTTCTTGCTCTGCTTGGATCTATTCCAGGACTGAGCCGGCTTTCAAAAACTCTTGGTTTGCTCTGTCTTAGTGGAGACCTCTGACACTGGGTTTTTATCAGAACTAAAGGAACGAAAATACAAAACTTTGTCCCTTAGATTTATTCTCCTTATTTTACGGTATGAAGGCACCCTTGGCCCCCGAAACCGTGGAGATAGTCAAACAAACTCTTTCCCTTAAAACAGAGGGAAAAAAAGACTAGAGTTAGAAGTTATATTTGTCAGCCTGAACAGAAAACCTGAAGTCTTAGCCTTAGACTAATTAATCTGTGTAATAACAGCACAGATAAAAGAATTAGTAACCCAGAAGGCCGTAATTCTTTCCTGAAAAATGTCGAGGGAACCCTCCACCTCAATCAATTTTGAGGAGACGCACCTAAAGAAAGCTGCTCCATTAACTGCGGCGACAAGCGCAGCTAGTAAAAGAAAATATCCCCTAGGTTGAAACACCCTCGTTAACAGAGTATATCCGGTGGCTCTATAAAAGACAAATTATCCTCATACGGGCTAGTATTACGTGTGGCAAGCGTAAAAATAGCTCCAACCAAGTAGGGATGGGAAAAAGAAAACCCACCCTCATAGAGAGCCCGTATCTGGGATCCTTAAAAGACAGGGAAGAGGAATCTAATCCTGTCCCACTCATCCTTAATAAAGATTGCCCTCAAATTTAGGACCCAGAGGTTCGTCTGGCAGCTCGGCCTTGAAACCTCTAATGTAGTCAAAACCTCCTTTAGTAGAAAACGTAAACATTCTGTCCTCAATCTAAAAACTGGATCCTCCACAGGTGGAGGATTATAGGCAGCAACTCCAACCCTGAAAGTTCATACTCTGAAGTTTCAGAGAGAACCTCATCCTCGTATAACCGGATCAGATATATCCGACAAATTACATGATGCCCCCTGAGCAGTAGTGCAAGGTTTAACCTTTCGCTTACGCTTAGCAGTGTGAAGGAAAGCACTAATGGCCACAGACACCGCAATATGAAACTGCACAGTAACGTCTGGTGAAAAAAAGGCCCCCTCCAGATGGAGGATTAGCAGTGCAATGAGAAGCTGCATGTGTATAAAAAGATGCATGTAGGGTGTGCACCTCACTGGACGAGGCTCCTCAGAGGTGAGCGGCTCAGTGGTATCAAACAACCTTAATTGATATAATCCCCTTATCAAGGCATATGGAACATAATTAAGAGGGCGGATATCCCAGAGCTCCCTCACAATATAAACAGGCATTACTCTTTGAAATAGAGGGAGAACCCTCTAATGAATCAGAATCCACGATAGCTAAAGTACGATATGCGGAGGACTACAGAAAAAAACTATCTTTATTTTAAATTTAAAAATTGCCCCTTTACACCCACAATGGCTGGGGCACTCACTACCTCCTATGACCCAGACAGAACAGAGATAAAACTCCTCTCTGGTAGTTACTCAGTCAATGGAAACCTCGACCATTCCGGTCACATGGTGCGCAATGCAGGACCGTCCTTGCTATGCGAAAAAGCGCACCAAGCTTAATCTGCGCAACCTTCAAAGTGAAAGTGAAACCTGTATGTTCCATCTCAGCCTATGAGCCCATAAACATCTTACACATAGAGCAGCATAAAATCAAATAAAGCATATATGATTCATAATAATAATTCATAATCCCCCTCAGAAGATATCAACCCTTGATTCCATATAGATAAAAGGAGCCACACTGTGACCCTGTCTTCTAGCGTTTGCAATATGTGTAAAATTTGAAACAATCTTACCGGAATCTAAGCCGTGGAACAGAAACACGGTCCTTCAAGTTTGACAGATTGTAGCAGCGCTTCTGACATGGAATTGAGTAAAAAAAAGCAGGCAGCGAAACTCGACAACGCCGATTGCTTAGGAGCTGTTAATATGAGTCTGGATGGTTTCGCAGAAAGATTCTCCCTGCATCTCCAGACTCTAACTTTCATCAATGCTCTCACTGAGAGGCTGACAAGACTACTTAAAAGTCCAGTCCCATCTCGAAGGGTACTACCCTCCATAGGGAACTACTCTGAAATCTTCTGACACTTCTCTGCCAACCTCCTGTGACAAAAGGTAAAGAATGACTGGGGGATGAGGGAAGTGGGGGAGGTATTTAAGCCTTTGGCTGGGGTGTCTTTGCCTCCTCCTGGTGGCCAGGTTCTGAATTCCCACAAGTAAGGAATGCAGCTGTGGACTCTCCCTGTATTAAGAAGGAAATAAAATAAAGTAACCTATATGTTCTATGCCATTTTAAGAGCAGGAATTGTAGTATCCTTCTATTACAGATATACGATTATTATTATTATCAGTTATTTGTAGAGCGCCAACAGATTCCGCAGCACTCTAAACACAGGAATAAATACATAATGGTAGCAGTTATTGGAAACAAGAGTGCCAAGAGTTGCACTGTTACAGATCACCACTCTACAAAACAGCTAGGCTCGTAGGCTTACAGTCTAAGGAAGAAGCAGTATGTCAGAATATTTTTGAAAGAGTCAAGTGCAAATAAATAATAATGTTTTTCATATCTTCAGGGTCAATATAATATTCTGTGGATACTCCGTAATGCCAAGATTGTGAGTTTGCTTAAAGGGACACTGAACCCAAATTTTTTCTTTTGTGATTCAGATAGAGCATGAAATTTTAAGCAACTTTCTAATTTACTCCTATTATCAAATGTTCTTTATTCTCTTGGTATCTTTATTTGAAATGCAAGAATGTAAGTTTAAATGCCGGCCCATTTTTAGTGAACAACCTAGGTTGTCCTTGCTGATTGGTGGATAAATTCATCCACCAATCAAAAACTGCTGTCCAGAGTTCTGAACCAAGAAAAAAGCTTAGATGGCTTCTTTTTATACAAAGATAGCAAGAGAACGAAGAAACATTGATAATAGGAGTAAATTAGAAAGTTGCTTAAAATTGCATGCTCTATCTGAATCACAAAATAAAATGTTTGGGTTCAGTGTCCCTTTAAGTTTTTTGAGTATTAAGGGCGAGTGTACTGTAATTTTTAATGTTTTCCCAATGAGCCATGTTACCTGCTGGAGTGTAAAAACATGTTAACAAATATCTAATTTACCTTTATTTTGTCATTAGAAATAGCCGATTTTGCCTGTTGAAACCGCTACCTATACTGAACATTTGAATACTACAGGTGCCGGATATATTAGGAAATATCTGGATTTGCACCAAATGTCACAGACAGCAGCCATTTTTTGTAATTAATTTAACTAACTAATAAAACATTGAACATATCTACTGGCTATAGAAAATGCTACATATACAGGAGGCAGCAGCATAAATCAACCTTGCAGTGGGGATTGGGAAAGATAGAGCTGGCAGCTGGACCGCAACCTGTGCCTCTGTACTAGACATAGGTACTACGTCTACACAGTATGCTGGGAAAATTGTGTGATGTAGTACCTAAAACAAGGGTGCAAGGGGTTAAATAAATGAGGTTTGCTGAAACACCAGGTATAGCAATAGCAGTTATATAACATCACTTGCAAATAACAGTACTGAATTCATTATTAAAGGTTTATAAATTGGAAATGCAACATTTTTTAATTGGAAAAAACAGAAAAACTAAAGGAAATAAAAAATAGTGAGTAATTAGCAAAAGTTTCTTTTTAAAATTCTTTTTAATGCAGCAACCTTTATTTTACAGTTTCATATACCTATAAATTAGAGTAGGGGTGGTGAATTACATTTAGAGTGTGCGCTTAAAGGGACATTAAAGTAGATGAATTACATGCTAAAATTCATTAGAGCAGAGCTTTCCAAACTTTTCATGTTGGTGACACACTTTTTAGACCTACATCATTTTGCGACACAGAAATTCAGTTGTACTGGCAAACAGGAGGTTAAACTAACTTGTTTTTAGAGATACAGACACATACATAAATTATATATTAACAAAATGTATTTACAAGTAACAGTATGTACTGTATGTGCAAGAATTAAAAAAACGTTTAATATCCCCAATAGCTACTTACTATTTTAATGGGATGTATGAGGTTGATGGGATGAACACAGTTTCTGAATATTTGGTGGAATATTAGATAAAGACACTCGCATTTCATCATCAAGCATTTTTAAGCTTCCACTTCCTATCCATATATCAGGAGCAGCAATGCACTACTGGGAGCTAGCTGCAAAAAAAACAACACTTTGACTTCTGACTTCAGCTCAGCGTTTAAGCTGCTGCCCTCAGAGCTCTGCAAGTCCGACTGACTACTGCCCGCCATGCAAACCACACTGCTGTCCCACTCACTGACTACACGCGCAGTCACAAGCTGATTGAGGAGACTACACATGCAGTCAGGAGCCAATGTACCGCCAAAGCCGCTAATGGGAATAGTTTCAGTTCCCACTAAGATGCGCCAATAGGTTAAGATGATCTGTGACCCACTAGGTATCAATCACGTGTCAACCAAAACCCACATTTTTTTTTTTTTTTTTAATTTGTACTGAAGCAGGGACACACCTACACACTGCTGCCGACACACTGTGTCACAACACACAGTTTGGAAAGCACTACAATAGAGCATGCAATTTTTAGACTAGCGACCCTGCACGTCTATGTGTTTAACATCTGCAAAGTAGAAGAGCACTGCTGGCCCAAGTGGAAACTGCCACTGACCCAATCAGAAGCACAAGTCACATTAGAGCATGTCATTTTTTTATACTATAATGACCTTTAAACTTTCATAAATCGGACAGAACAGGCAATTTTACGCAGCTTTCCAATTTATTAAAAAAAATTCAAATTTACTCTTTTTCTTTGTATCCTTTATTGAAGAGCATAAATAGAATATGCAAGTGCCTTGAGCACTAGCAGCAATGTTTGCAACAATGTATCACATTGCTACATATATAGAAGCTTTGCGAATATCTAGAGAAAGATGAATCCGTACTTCTCTTTTTGTGCTGTAAAAACTCAAATAAAAAAAGAAATGAGAAATTCAGAAAAGGTGCTCAGCTTTTTGCCAAAACCTTATTGAACTTTGGTATTAAGAAATATTTAGCAGATCTAGGTTTATGAACTTATAAAACAGTTGAAAAGATTTCAGAAATTACAATAAACAAGAATACGTTCATTAAAATTGGTAAACAAATTTAGGTAGTAATTAAACATTAAAGGGCTATAAAAATGGGGGGGGGGGGATGACACGGGTTAATCAGTAATGGGTCAGCAGCAGTTTCTGCTCAGGGCCTAGTTCTCTGTGTTTGTGTGTTTAACCCCTTTGCTCGCTCTATAAAAAGGACATAAAACCCATATTTTATTATTTCATGATTCAGATAGATCTTGTGATTTTAAACAACTTTCCAATTTACTTCTATTCTCTAATTTGTTTTGCTCTCTTGATATCATTTGTTGAACTGGACACCTAGGTTGACTCTGAAGATGCTGATTGGTGGCTGCACATATATATGTTTATTTTCATTGGCTTTCAGCTAGATCCCAGTTGTGCATTGCTGCTTCTTTCACAAAAGATACCAATAGAATAAAGCACATTAGATAATATAAGTAAATCGGAAAGTTGTTTAAAATTGTATGATCTGTCTAAATCACTGTAAGAGTATATGTAACCAACCTGCCTCCATCTTGTATCTATTTTTCCATTTTGAATCTATTCTTCCATTTTGTATCTATTCAGCCATTCTGAACTAACACTGAACTGTTGTTATTCTCAAACTCAGTCTTTTCACGTTTGCTGTTAGAGAATAATATTTGTATCTTGTTTGCTATGCGTAACCACGCCTTTGCTAGCATAAACAGTCTTATTTTATGCTGTCTAATCTTTGTATAAAGGACATTATTTCACAGTTTTTGGCTCTCTACATAAACAATCTTATGTCTAAAGTTCTGTAACTTACCACTGATTATGTTGCAATAAGGTGGCGTGTATGAAGCCCTTCTGTGTCAATTTACAATGTATGTGATGTATACTATATAACCACAGCACTGTTTTTAATAAATAGAGCAGATTTAGACTATATTCTGTGTGCGTGTCTGATTTTGCTCTCCAAGGCCTTGTGAGATGTATAAGAAATGAGAAATAACAAAAAAAATGGTATGCTTACCAGATAAAATTCCGTTCTTTCCTAGCAGGGAGAGTCCACAACTTCATTCCTTCCTGTTGGGAATATCAACTCCTGGCCACCAGGAGGAGGCAAAGACACCCCAGCCAAAGGCTTAAAAATTACCCGAAGTTCCAAGATATTGATCGGAAATGTGGATTCCTTCTGAGTCCACAACCCCTGGGCCTTCCTGGAACCCCAAACAGCTCCCCAGCCAGAAAGACTGGTGTCCATAGTTACAATTTCCCAGGACGGTCTCAAAAAGCATGTGCCTAGAGATAGATGATCCTGACAGAGCCACCAAGAGAGAGAGTCTCTCGACAGGCTGTCCAGGACGATCGGTTGAGACAGGTCTGAATGGTCGCCATTCCATTGTCTCAGCATGCATAGTTGTAAAGGTCTGAGATGGAATCTGGCAAAAGGAATAATGTCCATACAAGACACCATGAGCAAAATTACCTCCATGCACTGGGCCACCGAAGGTCTTAAGAAGGCCTGGAGGGCAAGACACACTGTTGCCAGCTTGCAACATCTCTGTTAGAAAGATCTTCATGGACACTGAGTCTATGACTGTACCCAGGAAACTCACCCTGAGTAAGAGAACTCTTTTCTAGGTTTATCTTCCATCCATGTGACTGAAGAAGACTCAGAAGAAATTCTGAGTATTCCTTATCTAAACAAAAAGATGGAGCCTGTACCAAGATATCGTCCAGGTAAGGTGCTGCTGCAAAATACTTAGTCATTCACTGCCTGAGGAAACGCGTTGCAGATTGTTTTTATACTTTTAACTTTGTGTTCAATAAATTACCCCCTAATGCATAGGGGCATATTTTTTAAGGGTTTGTGAGTTTTCATTGGAGACTGCCAAATCTATCCAGTTTGGTCACTTTTCACCCTGTGGAGGTGCTGCACCTGTCTGCCGGAGTGAGCCAGCTGGGGGGCTCTGATACATCCAGACTGCCATTTTTATGTCATGACAATTTACCAAGCAAAATACAGACTAATGCTTTAAGATCGCTTCTTTATAGTTATGAACTGCATCTCAAAAGACATTTTGAGATAATAAAATAGTTTTATGTGCTTGTTGTCACAAAGCTCACAGAATATGTTTATAAATAAAAATATTACAATAAAATATATTAATATTAAAAACAATAAATAACAGCAGCAGCTGGGGCTGGAAAGCTACAATATAAAGGGGTGATTACTGGATACAATTGGGTTGTAGGGTGCCTATATAACTCATCAATCTAACATTTGTACTTAATACAAAGTAATAAAATTTAATTATTAAACATATTGGGGAAGGAGTATCCCAGTAATCCCCTTTGAGAAAAATGGGGCATTTGCATTCTACTGACTCAACAGAAAATAGGGCTGGTCTTCATATTTTTCCAGGGCTGCTTTTTATTCCTAGTCCAGCCCTGGCTAAGGATGTTCCTCAGAGTACAGTATGTTTTGAGCATAATTGTGCAAGATGAGAACTAGCAGTATAACAGGCAATCTAGCAATTATAATAATTTTTCAAAAGTTCTTATTAAGGAACAGAAGCATCTCTGCATGTTCAACTATAAGTCTGTTTCTGCTATCAGTAAGGACATTTGACGCTAAGTTGAATAGTCTTTCACTTTTCACACTACTACATGGGTCAGAAAGATATTTTTGGCCCATTAAATCAATCTCAGTTTATTAAATGCCCAGTACTTTAGGGGTTTGTCTGAATGAGATACAGTGACCTCTCACAGGTAGGCTTCCAGCTGTATATTAGCACCGTTTGGAGCACTGCTCTGATGTACAATAATACAAATAACAGCAATTTGTAATGGCAAAACAGAAGTGAACTAAAAAGTCTCCACTCCAGCTTAAAATGAAATGGGAACATGCAGTTTGAAAAACGCCACAAGATGGCGTATGAGTAGGAATTGGAGGTATCGGTTTAAGTATTGGTGCATTTGCACGAGTACAAGTACTCATTCAAATACTTGGTATTGGTGCAACCCTAGAGGGTATATTGGAGTTCATCCAGAATCTTTTGTGATTTTCTGCACCAATGGAGCGCCTTTTTCACATTTTTAGTTTATTCATTTGATTCAAGAAGAGGTGATCCAGGTGTCTATTGGCTATCGACGGAAACCTCCAGAGGACACCTTTGTCTATTGGGGCCATCTTTGTATGGACACAATTTGTTGATTTTTTTCTATCCTCTTTTCTGGTCTTTTAGACATTCTGGACAGGAGGAACCTGCCCCTGGGTGGATAAGATTTGAATCCTATCCTATATCCTTGAGATACAACTTCCAACACCCAAGGATCCTTAACGTCCTGGAACCAGGCATCTGAGAAAAACAACAGTCTGCCCCCTACTCGATCCGATCCCAGATCCGGGGCTGCCCCTTCATACAGATTTTTTGTCTGCAGGCTTCTTGGTTAGTTTGGACTTGTTCCAGGACTGAGCAGGCTTCTAAGTACTCTTGGGCTGCTCAAGCTTGGAAGATGATTGAGTTCTTTGGGACTTGTCCGAACGAAAGGAACGGAAATTAGAGGACTGCTGTCCCTTAGGTCTGTTCTTCTTGTCTTGTGGTAGGAAAGCACCATTCCCCCCCAGTAACCGTAGAAATGATGGAGTCCAGACCTGATCCAAATAAAATCTTCTCCTTGAATGGTAATGAAAGGAGTCTGGATTTAGAAACCATATCAGTGGACCAAGACTTCAACCAGAGATCCCTGCAAGCTAGGACTGCAAAATCTGAAGCCTTAGAATTTAAACGGACAATCTGCATATTGGCATCACAGATAAAGGAGTTTGCTATCCTCAAATCCTTAATCCTATCCTGAATATCCTCAAGGGGAGATTCCACCTCAATAAGTTCTGACAGAGTCACACCAATAGGTGGCGGCTACCGGGGGCTGGAACAAATAGGCCATATGTTGGAACATTCTTCTCAGATAACTTTCTAACTTCTTATCCATAGGCTCCCTAAAGGAAGAACTATCTTACAGAGGGATAGTGGTACACTTAGCTAGTGTTGAAATGGCTCCATCCACCTTAGGGATGGAACTTCACAGTTCCAGTTGAGAGTCAGGAACTGGAAATAGCTTCTTAAAGGTTGAAGAAAAGGGAGTTCCAATCCTTTCACATTCGTTATTGATAATGTTCGCAATGCGAACTGGAACTGGGAAAATCTGTGGAGCCTTCTTGTCTTCATAGACTCTGTCTAATTTAGGAATCTTGGGTTCCTCAGGAAGCCTCACTTCGGGAACCTCTAGAGTAAACAAAACCTCCTTTAGAAGAAAACCTAGATGTTCAATCTTAAATCCGAAGTTGGGCTCCTCAGGAGGCGGCTTAGCTACTGAAATCTCAGATTCGGAAGGTTCACCCTCTGATGCCACAGAGGTTAACTCATCCTTGGATAGCTGAGACATACTGGCTAAGTCATATTGAAAATTAGATATATCCAGATCAGTAGAGCTATGTTTAACCTTTCTCTTGCGTTTCCCAGAGATAGGCAAGGCACTCTGGGCCACGGACACAGCAAATTGTAACTGCGTAATGAAGTCCGCTCCAAAAAAAAAAAAGTCCCACTCCAGCTGGAAGAATAAACGTGCCGCGGGGGAACTGCATGTGAAACGGGTTGTGGAGTGAGGGTAGGCATTTCCTGGACAACTGAGTCCTGAGAGGTGGATGGCTCACAGGGGAAAATTATGTTAGAGGGGTTCTAGCTCCCTTCTTAGACTTTAGAACAGCACCTTGGAACAAAGTTGAGTAGGGGGGCAAATCAAGGCTTCCTCACAATATAGACAAGCATTGTTAATATAGATGGTACAGAACCTTATAAAGGGTTCATTTCAGAGTCCTCCATAGCTGTATATGAAATCCCAAAAGTAACAGGAATAAAAAAACAAAAAAGTTCTAGAGTAGAAAAAAACAGGCACCTTTACACACACCAGCGGTTGGGGCACTCACCACCTCCTTAGCCCCAGACCGAGCTAGAATGGCTCTTCGTAGGACAGGGTATTTTGCAGAAGGATCGCAAAAACGGAAACCAAACACTCCCGTATCACGTGGTGCACAAGTAGAGACTGCCCCTGCTATATGAGAAAGCGTGCAAAGCCAGATAGTAGCTGTGCAGTGCCAAAAACGAAAGTAAAAACTGTCAAATGCACAAATTAATAAAAAGCGTTCCATTGCCGTGATTGTTAAGTCTGGATTGAGCCTAACCCTTCACAAGTGCTCCTATAAAGATCTAAGTAGTACACTATGCCCCCAAACTGTTCTCTAATGTTATCCCCAAAACGAAGGAGATATAAACCCCAGATCCTATAGAGGTAACAAAGTGTCACACTGTGACTCAAATGAGTCCCTGAGAAACCTTAGGAAAAATAAACCCATTAGGTATTTTCCCCTAGGTCAATTAAAAGGACTTACCCTCCAGGATCAATGCTGTGGCACAGACAGCCCCTCAAGGTGTGACAGTCTCTCAGCAGAGTTCTGACAGGGACCTGAGTGAGCTGAGTGAGCTGAGTGAGAAAGGGAAAACAGTGTAACTCATTAACACTGGTTATCCAGGAGCTCTTAGATAGAAACTTTAGATCAAGTTACAGGAAAACTTCCCCTGCATCTCCAGACTCTAACTTTCATCAATACTCTCACTGAGAGGTTCACATGACTACTTCAAGCTCCAGTCCTCTCTTGAAGAATGGGTATTTTAAGATGAGAAAATACTTTTTAAAGGACTATCCGTATCTTCTGAAAATTCTCTGCCATCCTCCTCTAGTGATGAAAGCCAAAGAATTACTGGGGGGGACGGGGGGAAGTGGGAGGGATATTTAAGCCTTTGGCTGGGGTGTCTTTGCCTCCTCCTGGTGGCCAGGTGTTGACATTTCCAACAGTAAGAAATGCCTGCCTTTGGAAACAAACTTACCTGATAAAATGAATCCCTTTCATGGGGGCGAGAGATTTTACTGATGGGGGAGGAGGCAACATTTCCCAAACCTCAAATGGCTATAAATACCCCTGCCACCTCACACATACCTCAGTTTAATGTATAGATAAGTTGGTGAGGTGTTTAAGGAGCAAAAGCATAAAAAAGGAGCAGGAAAAAAAGGATGTGCTTTAAACAAAAAAATCATAACCCACAAAAATGGGTGGGCCTTGTGACTCTCGCCACCATGAAAGAAATTAATTTATCAGGTAAGTTCTTACATACATTATGTTTTCTTTCATATAGGTGGCGAGAGCCCACAAGCTGTTCCTGATGGGATATAATACCCAAGATGTGGAAATCCACAAGTAACAATAAAGGGAGGGATAAAATAAATACAGCTATTTTCACTGAGAAATTAAATTCAAATTTTAACCAAAAAGCTGATTCAAGAACTTTTCTGCTTCTGAAGAGGCAAACACATCAAAATGGTAAAATTATTGTAAAAGGTATGCAAAGAAGACCAAGTGTACGCTTTGCAAATTTGATCAACTGAAGCTTTATTCTTGAAAGCCCAAGATGTGGCAACTGATCTTATAGAATGAGCTGCAATTCTCTAAGGCAGAAAATGACCCGCCTCCAATTAAGCTTTGTGAATTAAAAGCTTCAACTAGGATGCTAATGAAACGGCAGAGGCTTTGTGACCTTTTCTATAAGTCTGTCTGAAATCCTTAGTAGCATAAAGATAGTATTTCAAAGCTCTAACATCCAAAGAGTATAAAGATCTTTCAGTAGCATTCTTAGGATAAGGACACTAAGAAGGTACAATAATTTCCCTATTATTGTTATTAGAATTAACAACCTTAGGTAAAAATGTAAAAGAAGTCAGCAAAACAGCTTTATCTTGATGGAAAATCAGATAAGGAGAATCACAAGAGAGATCAGACAAATCAGTGACTCTTCTAGCAGAAGAGATAGCCAAGAGAAACAAGACTTTCCAAGAAAGTAGTTTAATGTCCAAAGAATGTATAGGCTAAAAAAAGGAGGAGCCTGAAGAATTGTCAATACCAGATTAAGAGTCCAGGGAGGAGAAATACGTTTAATGACCGGTTTAATTCAAATTAAAGCCTGACAAAAAACTGAATATCAGCAAGGTTAGCAATCTTTCTGTGAAACAAAACAGAGAGGGCAGAGATTTGTCATTTCAAAGTACTGAAAGACAAGCCTTTATCCAAACCATATTGAATAAACTGGAGAATCATAGGAATTCGAAAAGAACACCATGAGAAATAAGTTTTTCAAACTTTATGGTAGATCTTCCTTGAAACAGGCTTGTGGGCCTGAAATCAGTGTTAATCCCAGAGTCAGAGAAACCTCTATGACTGAGAACTAAATGTTCAATTTACATGCCACTAAGTTTAGAGACTTTAAGTCTGGATGGAAGAAGGGACCTTGAGATAGAAGGTCCGGCCTTAGAGGAAGAGTCCAAGGCGGGAAACTGGACATTCAAATTAGATCCCCGTACCAAATCCTGTGAGGCCACGCTGTGGCTATCAGGATTAACAAAGACTGTTCCCTTTTATCTTTGAAATCACTCTGGGAAGTAGGACCAGAGGGGGGGGAACAGATAAGCTGACTTGTAAAGCCAGGGCACTGCTAGAGCGTCCAACCCTTACACCTGAGGGTCCCTGGGTCTCTCAAGATACCTAGGAATTTTCTTGTTCAAACAAGAGGCCATCAGATATATTTCTGTTAGGCCCCAAAGTAGTACAATCTGATTGAATACATCTTGATGGAGAGACCACTCTCCCGGATGTAAGTTCTGATGACTGAGGAAATCTGCCTCCCAGTTGTTTACACCTGGGATGTGAATCTCAGAAATGAGGCAGGCATTGGTTTCTACCCAAGAAAGGATTCGGGATACCTCTGTCATGGCTAGGGAACTGTGCGTTCCCCCTTGGTGATTGACATAAGCTACTGCTGTGATATAGTCTGTCTGGAAACGGAGACAAATCCTTTTTCAATAGAGGCCAGGCCTGAAGGGTTCTGAAGAGAGCATAGAGGTCTACTACATTGATTAGTAACCTTGTTTAGTAAACTCCCTGCGCTGTTAGAGACACCCAGACAGCTCCCCAAACTTATCACAGACCAGGTGGGTTGTGCAAAGGAAGCCCCTTGAAAAATAAAGTGGTGGTATAACCACCAAGTCAGATAAAGTAGTGTATTGGTGTAAGGCAGCAACTACTTAAGGTTAGGATCGCAACTGCAGATTTAGTGGCAGTATGAGAAAGGAGAGACCTAGAGTATGTCTTGATTTACTGGTTACAGGAGATGATGTAGCAGACTCCTGTATTAGACTGTTGCCATAAATTTGATTAAGGTGAGAATAACGTCAAATGTGAACACAGTACTATATACAGATTGTCTTTGTGTACCTTTTTTTGGAAGGAGACTGGACTGCTGGTAAACTACCTGGTTATACAGGATACAGATCCGAGACAAGTGCAGCTGAATAGGAGCGTGTGTGAATGCTGGAAGCAGGCTCGACACAGTGACTCGTGACGTTACAGGAGGGTGTGTGAGTAGCGTCTAATCATGTGTGTGGGATTGCTGACAGGCTGGCAGAAGGGAGAGCGACCGAGGATGGCCGTTGAATCCACAAAGTACGTGACTGGAAGTATCCGGTAGCTGTGTGTGGAGTCCAGTAAACGGTAATGGTGTGCAGAGAGGTGGCAACCCAAAAGTAGTTAGAGAACCGCAAGTGCGGTTAGAGGCAAACAGTTGTCAATACTGAGGAAAGATGCAGTTATACAGGAACAGATACGAAGTCACAAAGTAGCTTAGGTATGCTGAATAGTTTATAGATGAACAGGGTGGTTCTTGAGAAAAACTTTCTTTTACTTGTAATTCCAATTTAAAGAGTGCTGGAACAACTGGTAGTAGCCAAAGAATTAGGTAGGATCGTTGGTTCTGTCAAACTACTTGCTACACAAACTCAGAATTATTGGCAGGGTGCCAAAAGGATCATGGGAATTCATAGAGAAGCCTTAAAGGAACAAGCCCCAGAAGTAATCACATGATAATTGGGATCTAAGAATATAAATTGTGATATTCGAGTATGCACCATTGGAATATCATGCAAAGTTGAAGGGGTCTCATGAAAAGGAGCAAAGGGGATTGCATCCGATGCTGCAATCATGAGGCTGAGTACCTCCATGCGCATAACCACTGAAGGGAATGATAGGGATTAAAGGTTTTCACAAGCTGAAACTAATTTTAGTTGTCTCTTTTCTGTTAAGGAAAGTGTCATGGACACTCAATCTATCTGGAAACGTAAAAAGGTGACCTTTAATCGGAGGAATCAAGGAACTCTTTGGTAAATTGATCCTCGAACCATGTTTTTGCAGAAACAGCAGTTGAGTTGTATGAGTTTCTGCTAAAAGAGAAGACTGAGCTAGTACCAAGATATTGTCCAAATAAGGAAACACTGCAATACCCCGCTCTCTGATTACAGATAGAAGGGCACCAAGCACATTTGTAAAAATTCTTGGAGCTGTTGCTAGGCCAAACGGGAGAGCAACAAATTGGTAATGTTTTTCTAGAAAAGAGAACCTCAGAAACTGATGGTGTCCTGGGTGTTTAGGGATGTAAAGATATGCATTCTGTAAGTCTATTGTGGACATAAAGTGACCTTGCTGAATTAGGGGCAGAATAGTCCTTATAGTGTCCATTTTGAAAATTGGGACTTTCACAAATCTGTTTAGGGTTTTCAGATCTAAAAACAGAATTTATGTTTACCTGATAAATTTCTTTCTCCAACGGTGTGTCCGGTCCACGGCGTCATCCTTACTTGTGGGATATTCTCTTCCCCAACAGGAAATGGCAAAGAGCCCAGCAAAGCTGGTCACATGATCCCTCCTAGGCTCCGCCTACCCCAGTCATTCGACCGACGTTAAGGAGGAATATTTGCATAGGAGAAACCATATGGTACCGTGGTGACTGTAGTTAAAGAAAATAAAATATCAGACCTGATTAAAAAAACCAGGGCGGGCCGTGGACCGGACACACCGTTGGAGAAAGAAATTTATCAGGTAAACATAAATTCTGTTTTCTCCAACATAGGTGTGTCCGGTCCACGGCGTCATCCTTACTTGTGGGAACCAATACCAAAGCTTTAGGACACGGATGAAGGGAGGGAGCAAATCAGGTCACCTAAATGGAAGGCACCACGGCTTGCAAAACCTTTCTCCCAAAAATAGCCTCAGAAGAAGCAAAAGTATCAAACTTGTAAAATTTGGTAAAAGTGTGCAGTGAAGACCAAGTCGCTGCCCTACATATCTGATCAACAGAAGCCTCGTTCTTGAAGGCCCATGTGGAAGCCACAGCCCTAGTGGAATGAGCTGTGATTCTTTCGGGAGGCTGCCGTCCGGCAGTCTCGTAAGCCAATCTGATGATGCTTTTAATCCAAAAAGAGAGAGAGGTAGAAGTTGCTTTTTGACCTCTCCTTTTACCTGAATAAACAACAAACAAGGAAGATGTTTGTCTAAAATCCTTTGTAGCATCTAAATAGAATTTTAGAGCGCGAACAACATCCAAATTGTGCAACAAACGTTCCTTCTTTGAAACTGGTTTTGGACACAGAGAAGGTACGATAATCTCCTGGTTAATGTTTTTGTTAGAAACAACTTTTGGAAGAAAACCAGGTTTAGTACGTAAAACCACCTTATCTGCATGGAACACCAGATAAGGAGGAGAACACTGCAGAGCAGATAATTCTGAGACTCTTCTAGCAGAAGAAATCGCAACTAAAAACAAAACTTTCCAAGATAATAACTTAATATCAACGGAATGTAAGGGTTCAAACGGAACCCCCTGAAGAACTGAAAGAACTAAATTGAGACTCCAAGGAGGAGTCAAAGGTTTGTAAACAGGCTTGATTCTAACCAGAGCCTGAACAAAGGCTTGAACATCTGGCACAGCTGCCAGCTTTTTGTGAAGTAATACCGACAAGGCAGAAATCTGTCCCTTCAGGGAACTTGCAGATAATCCTTTTTCCAATCCTTCTTGAAGGAAGGATAGAATCCTAGGAATCTTAACCTTGTCCCAAGGGAATCCTTTAGATTCACACCAACAGATATATTTTTTCCAAATTTTGTGGTAAATCTTTCTAGTCACAGGCTTTCTGGCCTGAACAAGAGTATCGATCACAGAATCTGAGAATCCTCGCTTCGATAAAATCAAGCGTTCAATCTCCAAGCAGTCAGCTGGAGTGAAACCAGATTCGGATGTTCGAACGGACCCTGAACAAGAAGGTCTCGTCTCAAAGGTAGCTTCCAAGGTGGAGCCGATGACATATTCACCAGATCTGCATACCAAGTCCTGCGTGGCCACGCAGGAGCTATCAAGATCACCGACGCCCTCTCCTGCTTGATCCTGGCTATCAGCCTGGGGATGAGAGGAAATGGCGGGAACACATAAGCTAGTTTGAAGGTCCAAGGTGCTACTAGTGCATCCACTAGAGCCGCCTTGGGATCCCTGGATCTGGCCCCGTAGCAAGGAACTTTGAAGTTCTGACGAGAGGCCATCAGATCCATGTCTGGAATGCCCCACAGGTGAGTGACTTGGGCAAAGATTTCCGGATGGAGTTCCCACTCCCCCGGATGCAATGTCTGACGACTCAGAAAATCCGCTTCCCAATTTTCCACTCCTGGGATGTGGATAGCAGACAGGTGGCAGGAGTGAGACTCCGCCCAAAGAATAATTTTGGTTACTTCTTCCATCGCTAGGGAACTCCTTGTTCCCCCCTGATGGTTGATGTACGCAACAGTCGTCATGTTGTCTGATTGAAACCGTATGAACCTGGTCCTCGCAAGCTGGGGCCAGGCCTGGAGCGCATTGAATATCGCTCTCAGTTCCAGAATATTTATCGGTAGAAGAGATTCTTCCCGAGACCAAAGACCCTGAGCTTTCAGGGATCCCCAGACCGCGCCCCAGCCTATCAGACTGGCGTCGGTCGTGACAATGACCCACTCTGGTCTGTGGAACATCATCCCTTGAGACAGATTGTCCAGGGACAGCCACCAACGGAGTGAGTCTCTGGTCCTCTGATTTACTTGTATCTTCGGAGACAAGTCTGTATAGTCCCCATTCCACTGACTGAGCATGCACAGTTGTAATGGTCTTAGATGAATGCGCGCAAAAGGAACTATGTCCATCGCCGCCACCATCAACCCGATCACTTCCATGCACTGAGCTATGGAAGGAAGAGGAACGGAATGAAGTATCCGACAAGAGTCCAGAAGCTTTGTTTTTCTGGCCTCTGTTAGAAAGATCCTCATTTCTAAGGAGTCTATAATTGTTCCCAAGAAGGGAACCCTTGTTGACGGGGATAGAGAACTCTTTTCCACGTTCACTTTCCAGCCGTGAGATCTGAGAAAGGCCAGGACAATGTCCGTGTGAGCCTTTGCTTGAGGAAGGGACGACGCTTGAATCAGAATGTCGTCCAGGTAAGGTACTACTGCAATGCCCCTTGGTCTTAGCACCGCTAGAAGGGACCCTAGTACCTTTGTGAAAATCCTTGGAGCAGTGGCTAATCCGAAAGGAAGCGCCACGAACTGGTAATGTTTGTCCAGGAATGCAAACCTTAGGAACCGATGATGTTCCTTGTGGATAGGAATATGTAGATACGCATCCTTTAAATCCACCGTGGTCATAAATTGACCTTCCTGGATGGAAGGAAGGATAGTTCGAATGGTTTCCATCTTGAACGATGGGACCTTGAGAAATTTGTTTAAGATCTTGAGATCTAGGATTGGTCTGAACGTTCCCTCTTTTTTGGGAACTATGAACAGATTGGAGTAGAACCCCATCCCTTGTTCTCTTAATGGAACAGGATGAATCACTCCCATTTTTAACAGGTCTTCTACACAATGTAAGAACGCCTGTCTTTTTATGTGGTCTGAAGACAACTGCGACTTGTGGAACCTCCCCCTTGGGGGAAGTCCCTTGAATTCCAGAAGATAACCCTGGGAGACTATTTCTAGCGCCCAAGGATCCAGAACATCTCTTGCCCAAGCCTGAGCGAAGAGAGAGAGTCTGCCCCCCACCAGATCCGGTCCCGGATCGGGGGCCAATATTTCATGCTGTCTTGGTAGCAGTGGCAGGTTTCTTGGCCTGCTTTCCCTTGTTCCAGCCTTGCATTGGTCTCCAAGCTGGCTTGGCCTGAGAAGTATTACCCTCTTGCTTAGAGGACGTAGCACCTTGGGCTGGTCCGTTTTTACGAAAGGGACGAAAATTAGGTCTATTTTTTGCCTTGAAGGGCCGATCCTGAGGAAGGGCGTGGCCCTTACCCCCAGTGATATCAGAGATAATCTCTTTCAAGTCAGGACCAAACAGCGTTTTCCCCTTGAAAGGAATGTTTAGTAGCTTGTTCTTGGAAGACGCATCAGCCGACCAAGATTTCAACCAAAGCGCTCTGCGCGCCACAATAGCAAACCCAGAGTTCTTAGCCGCTAACTTAGCCAATTGCAAAGAGGCGTCTAGAGTGAAAGAATTAGCCAATTTGAGAGCATTGATTCTGTCCATAATCTCCTCATAAGGAGGAGAGTCACTATCGAGCACCTTAAGCAGTTCATCAAACCAGAAATATGCGGCTGTAGTGACAGGGACAATGCATGAAATGGGTTGTAGAAGGTAACCCTGCTGAACAAACATCTTTTTAAGCAAACCTTCTAATTTTTTATCCATAGGATCTTTGAAAGCACAACTATCCTCTATGGGAATAGTGGTGCGTTTGTTTAAAGTAGAAACCGCTCCAC